>NW_009205533.1:332-18201 GCF_000690835.1 Fulmarus glacialis
GGGCTGGAGAGGGCGTTTTGAGAAGAGAAAAGCGAGCGGTGGGGAATCGAGTGGGGCGAGTCCGGGTATTGCTTCTGCGAGAGGCCAGAGTGCACCACCGATTTCGGTAAGTTGTTGTGATTGGAGTCCGGTGTGAAAAAGACGTCGTTCTTGCTGGGCGAAGGGGAGCCGTCCGAGGTGGAGTCGTTTCCCCTGAGGCCGTAGCTCCCGTACATCCCTGGAGACGACGCCAGCGGGTCGCAGCTCTCGCTCTGATCGAGAATAGACCTCATCGACTGCGAAAAGGACGACTTCACGCCAAACTCCTGCGATCTTTGACCGTAGCTGGACAGGACCGGCTGGTATTCTGCAGCTTCAGAGAGTTTGCTTGATTTCAAGATAGACTTGGCGGGCTTCTTCTCCAGGTTTAGCATGGCCGATGGCGGTGGCCCGGAGTAATCGAAGTCGCGGTAATCTTCGTCTTCTTGAAAAGAGGTGTCTGGGTAAAACTTCTCCTGGGAGGAGTCCATTAGAGAGGAGGGTATCTCCATGCTGTCTGCAGACTGCTTGTACAGGCCGGCCGGAGACTCTCTGCCGAGGCCGAAGGGCCGGTAGGTGTGCACGGAATTGGAAAGTTCTTGGGGATATCCGTCGTCCCGGCTCTGAAGAGGTGACCTCGTGCTGCTGGGAGTAGAAGAACCGGGGCTCATGATTTTCGACAGCAGAGAGATAGTGTCGACGTTGCTTGACGTCGGCTTATCCATCATCTCGTCCTGGGTGGGCGTCCCGCTTCGCTCGTCGCGCACCGGTGTTCCGTCGACATTGTCCATGGAAGTGCTGGTAGGACCACGCTGGAAGTCAGATGCGTGACTTTCCGTTGCGATGCTGGACCCTAAGCTGCTGAGAATTGGAATATTCAAGTTCAGACCGCTGAAGCCAGGATTTCCCTTCAAGAAATTGTGTATCTTCATCTCCAGGCTCGGAGAAGGGGGTTCCGATTCCAGCTTCGCTTTTGAAATTTCGGAGGATTGAGCCAGTGAGGTTTCTGTTGGCAAAAGGGAAGAAGGACTGGGAGGGTGAGAACTGGAAAATCCCAGGGAATTGGTTGGCGGCTTAAAACTGGAGCTTGACAGCCCTGGGGCATGTCCAACGGGAGCCTTATTAACTGAAGTTGAGGAAACCTCAGCAGTAGATGAGTTTGGAGAGTAACCAAAACTTTTGGATATGAAGGACTGAGTATTGGAAGGAATATTCCTCCCCTTCACGCAAGGAACAGTCGTGTTGGCTGGAGATGCTGAAGTGCTCTGCGATGCAGTTTCGCTTGACTGAACGGTATTTCCAGCAACACTCTGAAGTAAGGATGACAAACCTGGAAAAAAAGAACGCTGCATTCAGATATTCAGGTAAGAGGCAAGTCAACCTGAGCCGCTGTCGAGGGAAAGGTTTCGGTATTTGTACTCCGACCGTTAAAATGACTTCACGTTTTAGCGAGGAAAATGACTGGAGTTTGCTGCATTAATATTGACATTAGCACCCACCGAGGTGCAAACTTTTGCCAGAGGCTCAGATTGATCTACAAATATAAATTACAACATACATCTGAGTAAGTCGGGTAATAACTCATCCTGGCTTTGTAGCCAGGTGTAAAAAACACTGCACTATTCACCAGGGTTACATACGCAAGGTGCAGAAGCAGGAGCAGCACCTCTGGGCAGTTTTCTGCCCTAAAAAAGCGCTCTCGGAAGCACAGGGAAACCACAAAGACCTCTGGGTCTCCCGTCCCCTTCGGTGCCCTTCCACGAAGTGCGCTTCGGTCACAGCAAAAACCCGAAGATGTACAGAAAAGTAATAAAACTCACTGTTACTGTCAGGTAACACGTATGCTACCTGAGAAAAAGTAATCTGCCCTTGCCAAAGACGTAATACATTCCAAATAAGTTTTTCTCCCTTCATTTTTGCTTTAGCTAAGCACAGCAGCACGCTTCAGCACGGCCACTGCCATCAAATACACAGTTCCCTCAAGACCCACTCCGGTACCTTGCAGTGCTGGTGCAGTCTGAGTCTGGGTTTTGGAGAGAGCAGACAAAATACTTTCAGGAGTTATTTCAACTTTGGAGAGAATATTTGCTAACGGATTTGAAGGAGCAGATGGAGTCCCCATGACAGGAGTCTTCAGGCCACTAGTAAGAGCTGTTGGGCTCGTCGGGGTTCCCGGAGAAGGTCTCGAGGCGGGACTGACACCTAGGACAGAAGCACACACCACTCACGTACGTTGCTTCGTTAACGGAAGCTTTTTTTGGCTCAAGTTTTCCACAGATACAACTGCAGCAGAGCTTCACTGAGCGTGAGCAAGGAGAGGCTTACGAAGCCGACAGTCGTGTGTCAGAGAGACTGAGCCAGATCTTTTAAGTAGTAACTCATTCACGTTTATTTTGAGACAATTAAAGCTTTAAAAAGGTTACAAAACAAAACTCCATTGTTAGCTCCATTAACCAAACACCTGGGCTTCAGCACTCACCTGTATTTTTCATTACAGAAGTTAAACTGCTAAGAATGGAGCTGATCTTTGCCAGGTCCACGTTGGCCAGGTTGGGCAACGCAAGCGCTGGCGACGGAGGGACGGGCGCTGCGCTCACTGCCTTCGGAGCCGGAGGAGTCGGAGGAGTTTGGGCAGGCGTCGTCACCGTCACTGAAGTTGTGCCTGCTGCAGCAGTAGACGGCACCGCTTTGGGGACGCTTTCAGTCTTGGCGGGTGCTGGAGCTGGAGCAGCCTGCTTCTCCTTCCTCTCTTCCACTGCATCAGGGAGAGGGAGAACAAAACCAAAAACATCACCCCGTGCAACTTGATCTATTTGAAGATGTCCCTGCTCATTGCAGGGGGGTTGGACTAGATGACCTTTAAAGGTCCCTTCCAACCCAAACCGTTCTGTGATTCTATGATTCTCTGTCCCCAAAGGGTACAGGACTTTCAATGGGATCCTCATCATTAGGCACTGATAAGGTCTGATTCCCGCAGGCTATGTAAAAATGTATTTCAATGAGTGGTTTGGGAGATGGGAACAATCACGGCTAGATCGGGACTTCCCCGCCTGTGACAGGGGACTGGGGCAGGAGATCGAAACCCAACAGCACCAACCCGCAGCCCAACAAGGGCTTTGCCAATCCGCTACATCCCAAACGAGGCCTGGAAGGGTTGTTTTGTCTCGATGTAATTTCTACACAACTATTACTTTGCTGCTCCCGCAGAACGTACCAATAATTTTAGACGTATCGTCCTCCACGTCAGAGAGCTCCATGTCTTCCACATCCCGATTATCTGTCACAGGCTCCGGAGATACCGTCTTGCGGCTTCCGACCACTGGAGACCGGGAGTTATCTTCCTCCCCCATCCCCTGAAAAGGGGACTCAGAGCCTGTTGGAGATGGGGCGTCCATACTCGGAGAAGGGACTGGAGACTCCTCCGGATCAGGAAGCGTTGCTTTCAACTGGTCTAGCTTTTTCTTCAGGTTGCTCACTCGATTAGCAAATGTTTTATAAGCCTAAGAAAGAAAGGACATTGGACTGAGTATCTTTTAGAGGAAGAGAGCATGCCTCAATCACTTCCCTAACGAAGAAGCACACACGGCCTTAGAAAACCATTTCCAATTACCTGTACTCTGCAGTGAGACCTCTGCAGTAAGAACTCAGCTTTTCAGTGTGACTTGCAGAGCAAGAACCACAAAAAAAGGGGAAGGTAAAACCTTTTTCCAGTGACTTAAAACAATTTCCATAAAAAAACCCGTTTTTTAACAAATATGCTGCCTGTTTGGGTTTTTCTTTTGGTGGGGCTGGGGGGGTTGGTTGTTTTTACAATGCTTTACTGAATTCTTTCTTCATTTGCTCATCTAGTTTGCATATTGATCACAACTTGTGCAGTTTCTAGAATTTAGGATTTATTATACTACCTGTAATTTTGCCCCCATTTAAAAATGCAGAGGGGCTACAAAATTCCAGCAACATACAAGAATTGAGCTTCTGACCCATGGATTTTTGTAGCGTCTCCTTTTCCTGCCCGACACCTCAACTCTGCTCTCTTTTGAAACCATTTGTATAACAATCGCGCCAAATTTCTTCATTTGTGAATAGAGAGATGAGGCGTTTTCTAGCCTCTGAGATGCTTAGCAAACACAGACAGACATCAGTCCACTTGAGGAGGATCAAGGAAAAGCATACTTACATTTGCTACCACCTTGACTTCCTTATACTGCGCTTCATAAAATATACCAGCATTCTCCAGGGCTTCAGTAAGAGAGGGGCCATTTTTCACTTGCTTGTCTAAGCCATTTACAAACTCTTCCAGCTTTGAACTTGCTTCTTCAAACTCCTTGGAGAACTTCTTTCCTCCTGTTTTGTCTGCAAGGAGATTAACACTTAAGTTTTATTTTTCCTTTGTTACCGTATTCCAAGGGTTCCTAACATCATCGGGGTTCAGAACATCTACGAGTTGCCACGACTGTGATCGTTTTCAAAGAGTGCAATCACAGATTACCAAGCACAGCTAGAGCTATCTGCAGTTTTGCAATCAAATTTCCTGCTAATATGGCTCAACGTAACTCAGTTCATTTAACCCGGATAGGCGCTGCTTGCTGTTGGACTCACAGTTGGCATTCTCAAACTGTAGCCAATGATGGATGCCTTAATTAACTTAAATCCAAAATTATTTAAGGAGTTCTGAACAGATTAAGAATAATGCATGTTTTTACGATATACGAAGGCATGTTTGAATAGCATGAAATACATCTTCATCACTTCTGCTTTCTTTGAGCTCTGTATTCGCGGGTTTCTAGGAACAGGTTCAAATTAACAAAGGTTTTAGGCTCCTGCCTGGTGGTTCTTAACTGCACTTTGAAATTTTGGCATTTTACAGACACAATCTGATTTCTGGTCTAAGGCTCAGCAGAACCGAGGAGCTCCTACAACTGTTAGGATACGTATTTGCACCTCCTTCAATTACGTCGGGTTTTGTACATTATATGCCATCTTTTTACCTTTTAAGCATTTAAGCGTTTCCGTGCTGCACACATCCACTCTCATAGTGGAAAGCTGCTTCTCTTTCAGTTCTATCTGGTCTTCCGAGCGCTTATATAATAGCAATTCATCAATGAGAGACTGTGGCTGGAAAAAAAAAAAATCAAACAAGAAAAGCATCCTCATCACATTCCGCGGAAGAGAAGCCCTGCTGCGCAGAGCTAACAGCGCAGACCTGCTTCAGCGAAAAACAACGCGCTGGTTCAAGACCATTTCCGAACGAGAGCCAACGCAGAAACGAACTGTGCGAATCTCTGGATTTTTAACCTCAAGTCAAACAGATCAGCAGACTTGGGCTCAGGCAGGGGCTGCAATTCTACAAGTCTCCGGGCTATGACGGTTAAGAGTAGGGACAGGCCTTTTTTATTTTCTTTTTTTTTTTTCTCTCTACTAGTGCTCATGCATTTCATTAACACACCGCACTCCTCTGGGGGACCTAATTTAGATCAATGTCTGGCCACCAACTCCTCAGCCACCCTAAACTCCTCCTTCACTAGGACAACCTGACCGTATGCCTCAGTCAGCGCCGTCCGTAACAGCCAGCCCCTCTAAGCGTAGGACCCGTGGATTTCACACAGCTCCCCAGAAGGTAAACTGCTCTCTTTTACGAGGTTACCCCAAATAAAAACCAGTGTTTCCGTGGGGAGCCTCCGCACCGCTCCGAATGCTTTCCAGGTGCCTTGTTGTCTGTAACAGCGCACAGAAGGGGTGGCAGCCCTAACAAAACTCACAGCTGAAATGTCTAGCAGGCATTATACGCCAAGGAACAAAAAGCCACGGAGCGCTAGAGCTTCCCATCAAGCTTATGCTGCTGGTGGATGTAAGCTATGCGAAAGCTACAGCCCAAGGACGGAGGTTAGTGCAACAGAATATTTCCACTTGCAGACTTACTCTGAATTCGGCAACAATCTTGGACTTCAAAGCAGCTTTCGGGTTTGTGGATGCTGTTGGAATAAAGAAAAAGTATAAAGAAACCAAGGAACTACACCCCGACTAAAAGTAAGTCACAAAAGGCAGTTCTAATACAAAATATTTTAACGTGATTCAACGAAAGACTTGCAGGCTGTCATTACTCATTACATTTTCCCCTCCACACAGATGTCCCTCAATGCTCTGGGCTTTCCGTTAGCTAAACGGGACACGGTCACGTGCAGCTAGATTGTGACTGAGGTCAACACATTATACTATCACTTTTTACCTTTTTTTAACGCGCTATAAAAATGTACTGTGCATACCTTTTCCAGCTCTACCGTTGGGAAGACAAGTCCCTGCAAGGGTTGATCTAACAGCCTTACCCGATAAGTTTATACCTCTCCACAAGGAAGGTAACGTTATTTCCCAAGTGCCAGACTTAGAGCTGACAGACGCAGCCCAGCGTTTCCTTCGGACGGGCTCTCCCTTCGGTACTTACTAGGCCCAACCACACTCTCAACCTTAAAAACTCTTACACCTCTATTCTGACATCTCATTAACAGAGCAGGGGGAACGAATCCCACTGTCAAGAGACACTAAATCCATTGGTTTCTGGACAAAACAGGAGAAACATCTGATAAGGAGCAAAATGCTAAACCCTTCATCCATGCTGAATATAGCACATTTTTATTTGGGAAAGCAGCTTGTGATGTTAAGCCAAGTAATAAACGCTTCCAAACTCTTTTGTTAACCTTCTGATCTCAGCACTTGTACAGGTGGGCGCACACCACATCTTACACCTACTGTTACACCATCTCGCTTTACGGACCATTCAAGGCTTTAGCCTCTTAATGAGATTAGTAAGATTGGTATATTATAAATGCATTTCCTGCTAGACTGCACTGCCGGTACTGTCGGACGCCAAAGTTCATTATCTGCACTGCCAGCTTCCAGTTTTCTTTTATCCTAGCACCTAGTTTGCTGTTGAAGATGTGTTCCTGAGCACGAAGGTACTGTCCACCTCCAAAAGTACACGGTTCTCTCTGTCTTCTCTCCATCTCTGAATAGTCTAAGGCCAGTTTTCAAGAGGTTCCACCAGCTTTTTCCTCTACTGTTCATAACCTCTGCTCTCATAAAGATTTTTTTTTATTTTTCATACTTCATTCCTTTAAAAAGTGGTTCTCTAGCAACAACTCCTTGGTGCTTTACATATTAGTCTGTAAGGAGCTTTACAAGCCTGGAAGACGCATGCTGGCTCATGTTTTAGTCCAGGTACTTTGCCCGGTTTGGGCTAGCCTTTCTTCTGTTCCTCAAAAAGGCAATTTCTATATTAGTTCAGAGAGTTCACATTGTTTCCTTACTTTGCGATTTCTTCCACGGCTTATTCGGTTGTTTGTTCAGAGTTTCTTTCAGCTGCTTCTGAGTTTTGAAAGTGGTACCTGGAAAACATTTCATTTTTTGCAGTCTGGCATTATGGGATTCCTTTAAGAATCTGGTTTTGGTGCCATACGGTTGCACGGTAAAAGAGTGAACAGAAATTTGTTTTAAAATACCTAGACCAACTTCCTTAGATGAGCTGCTGGATGCCCAAGAGAACCTAAGTTTACTCAGGAATACAGCAACCTGTGGGAAGGTCTTCCATTTTTAAATCAAGTTTCTGTTTGCCCTCACACTAAGACAGTTCAAAAAATCACAATAATGACCAGAGTAAAAAGGAAAAACACAAAGCACCTAAAAATAAAACTATACCGCTTGGCTCTTTAGGTAGGCTTTTATGAAATCAGCATTCAACAGGCAAGCAATGCAAGTCAGGAAAATAGCCACAATACCTCATTTACAAGTAATCTGAAAGATTTTTGTTTTCAAGTTACAAAAATTAGAGATTTCAGAACGTATGCATAAACTTCACTTCTCACCATGCAACGCCCAACTAAAGCCTTTTCACGTGCCAAAGCCTGAACCCGAAACACCGTGTTTCTCCTGCCATGACGACGACTGGCTCTCAAAACCACACGTGAGGATTTCCTGAAGCACCTTTGGCTCTTAATGATGTAACCAAGGAAAGCAGAAATGTGGACTAATTTCCTTCAAGTATTTGAGTATCGGCTAATTTCTGGTTTTAACTGACTACACGTGTTTCCAGTTAACATTAGCCATTTCAGCTCTTAAGCAGAGTTTCCTTTCATAAGTACTCGAGGTATTTCACCCTCCAGCTTTGCTTCCAGCCTCTTTCCTACACCGCAAATATTATTAGTAAAAACAACTTATTGCTAAAACAGGCCAGAAAGGAAGGAAGCCGCCTCTGTTCCTCGCCCCGCTGTGGCAGCTGAGAGTCGGCTCACGCTCAAAGGGACACAAGCCCTCTGCCAGGGCACCGTGTTCAGGACTTGTAGGACCACTTTACCTTCACGTTCTGTTTAATCTCAGCTGGAATAATTCCAGCTTACGTGAAAGGATTCAAGCTGTCTTTAGAAAGCAGATGAATTCAGTGCTGCTCACGTACCACACCTCGCTACTTTAAAGTCTGTGCTAGGTGCAAGCGCAGAAAGAACAGATACGCACAATAAACTCATTTTACTCAGCGATTCCAGACGTTTTCTTTAACGCAAGCTCATGTGTTAGTTTGTAAGGTAAGAAATGCAAAGGGTAAGTAACTTACTCAGAGCTTCTTTTAGTGCCAAAATGGTTTCCTCAGGGTACACATTTCTGTCCTCCCAGATTTTGAAGATTCTTTCGATAGATTTGGAAACAGATGGATCCCTGAAAAAGAAGAGCATGTTGGGTTTTCTTTACCCCCACATGGTAACTTCTCGTGATTCTAGAATGGATAATAATGTAAATAATTATGTGTTTAAATCAAAACTTGAAAAGACCCTTCAGACTGGGAAGTTCTCTGTCCAGGTGATGACTTTAGTTCTACTGCAAGGGGTCCCAGTGAAACCAAGGCAGCAAGACTATACGCTTGGAGTTAAGCATACGCACACTGCCGTATCGTAACGGATCGGGGCCATGGGCATGCCTTTTTTGGTTAAAATTAGAAGGTTTCAGAGCAGTAGGAACACCAATAGGATTTCTCTGAAGCCTTTCTTCACGGGAAAAAAATTTTTTGCTACTCTGCCAAAGCAGCTTTCTATATGGATGTTCTGGGGAAAAAAGTGATTATTCCAGGGCGGGGGGTGGAAATAAAACACTACTCTCTTCACAGAGAAGAGCAACTACTTCAGAGAGCAGTGACTGTATAGCAGGCGATCAGTGGTGTTGAATTTCATCAAGAAGACGAGCTCTCCCACTCAGCTCTGATCACACATCCCCTCTGTGCCTAGCAGCATCAGCCTTGGGAGTTAAGCAATGTCATCTGTAACAATCTCCAAAGAAAGAAAGAAAAGGAGATGGCCTGGTGTCAAATACCTCGTCCAGGTGCTTCTGTTTCAAGGAAAATAATGGACAAATAAAACATCTGTAAGCAACCACTCTCAAAGCATGTTCTCCCCAGACCCCTGAGTCAACGCAAGGCTGCAAACAGCTCTTGGGATAAGAGGAAAAACGCATGACCAGACCAGTCATCACCCTGCTAATCATAGAATCATTAAGGTTGGAAAAGACCTCTAAGATCATCGAGTCCAACCGTCAGCCCAACCCCACCGTTTCCACTAAACCGTGTCCCTCAGTGCCTCATCTACACGGCTTTTAAATCCCTCCAGGGATGGTGACTCCACCACTTCCCTGGGCAGCCTGTTCCAAGGCCTGACCGCTCTTTCAGTAAAGAAATTTTTCCTAATGTCCAATCTAAACCTCCCCTGGCCATTTCCTCTCGTCCTATCGCTGTCACTTGGCAGAAGAGACCAGCACCCACCTCGCTACAACCTCCTTTCAGGTCGTTGTAGAGTTGTAATCACCCAAACGAAGAGCGCTTCCTGCAAAGCAACCCAAATTAAAGTTCACGCGCCCCAAATTTAGCACTCCGAGGGCAGCACGCTACCCTGAATCCTGCCAATAACCAAAACTGACTGCACCAGAGTACTCAAGCTCAGAATAATAAACTCTAATTGGAAAGCGGAGCTGCCACCACTGCTCCCTGTGGGACCCGGCCGGCAGCTGGCACCACGGCAGGGCTCCAAACCCGGAGCAAGGGAGCTGCTCCGCACCCTCGGGCGGTGGGTGCTCTGCCAGGCAGGGCTATGGAAGGAAGGGTGCTTTACGGAGCTGAGCACCGTCCGACTCGCCTTCGAGCCCTGCTGCATTCGCGTTCCAGCTCAACGCCCTAAGAAAGAGCGACGCTTTTTTCAGCCACTTTTACTGCTTTTTAAACCGACTGGAGGAAGGTTGGTCACCGAAATTCTGCCGTGGAGTGACACTGCCGACCCTGGCCACGCAAAACTTTGCAGAGGGACAGACAGAATGACATCACTTGTCAGGGCCAGCGAGGTGGAAGAGACAAGAATCCTCCATCGGGGTCCATAAAGGGTAGGAAAGTCACACCCCCGTGTGTGACGGAAGCAGCAAGTTCACAGAACTTTTATCCATTTAATCATTTCTATACCAATATCTGGAATCGGACCGGGCTTGGTAAAGCCTCTTGGGGCTATCAAAGGATCGGTATTCTTGCAATGCTTGCTGTAGCTTTTCCTTCTCTCTTTTGCTGTGGTAGCTGATACTCCCAGAATTTTTTCTCCCTCCTCCTCATTGCTGGCATCTATTAACGGTATTTTCAACTTTCTCTTCTGGCAACTCACATTTAAATATAAGCTAATGAGCAGCTCAACTTTAACCTTCTCCCTGCCTCATGCTACGTTCAACCATCTGCCATTTCAAACTCTGTTCCAAAGACACACAAACCAGCAACATCACTTTACTAGTAAGAAGCTGCTTTGTTTTTTTACTATGTCCTGCCCGTTAAAGACCATCTGCTTTGAGGAAGATTCGGAAATCGAAACAGAGGGCAGCAGGGCAACCTGCCTCGCAGGGGGTAACGACGGGACGGGGCTCGTCATTGGCCCACCTGGACACGTGCCAGATCTTTTCATCCAACACTACTCTAATAAATTAAATTCTCCAATTCCCACAAAACCACCTTTGAGAACGCGTTACCTTGAAATAACGTTTTAGCAGATGGGTACGGCAGCACAGGAGCCGGAGAGAAGCTCGCAGAAGCCAGGCAGGGATTAGACTGGCATCTGCGACGCTTGTTCTCGTGCTGGTCGACCACAGGCAGATCCCTGGAGACCGCAAAGACCTCCTCCTCCTCTTCCTCCCTGTCTTGTCGCACCCCTCCTTGCTGCAAGCACTCCCCTGAGTCGGCCACCGTCCCCCCCCCAGCAGCAGCACAAGCCACTGCCGCCTGCACACAAGCACGAGGAGGCAGGGGAGGACAGAGCCAGCGGGCACGCACGTATTGGTGCAAGACTTGCCCCTCGCACCGCTTCCCGTGATAATTTTACTCAAATGAGACCCCCACGCAAATTAAAAGCCAGCTCTACGCCCGTTCTAGCACACTCCTTGTAGAGAAGCTCAAACCCACACAGTTGTTCGAACAAAATCCTTGAAATTTTGCTGAGATGTTAGAAGAAAAATCCACATTTTTCGAGACATTCAACCTTCCAACACATCGTTACTTACTTCACTAACGAAGCAGCTTCAGGAAGCACTTCTGCAAACGTATCACGAAAGACAATCGCATTTTTTCTCTTGCAGTTCTGTATGACGTCATTGGCCAAGTAAAAAAGGTTCAGTCGATGAGGAAAGGCAGCTAAAGACAAAAAGAAAATTCAGATTCATCATCAAGTAGAAGCAGTCACGTCAGCCGCATTTTGATAACAACATTTAAGTGCCTGCTTTTGGGGTTTTTTCCAGCATTTCCGTCAATAGCATGTCCAAGGGCAAGTCCAACGGTCAAAACTAGAGAGGAAGACTTCAATTTACAAATCATTTCCAGATCTTCCCAAAAACGAAACGTTTGGTAACATCAAGCCTTGACTCTGACTTGGGCTTAGAAAGGACACAAAAAGCCGCTGACCCCGTGCTACTTCTACGATACCCGTGTTGCAAAAGGCACCGTACAGCCAGAAAGATCAGCACCGCCCGCGGTAAGAGGCCAAACACAAAACGGCACAAACTTCTGCAGGCGGAAAAATCCAACCGCTCCAGAGCGCGTGTCTGGTCTGGTCTCTGAAGCTCCAGCATGACCCCGTTTGGCTACTGACTCGGTGCAACCTATCGCTTAATAGTTTAGAGGCCACTTCTTCATATTTTCTAAGAATCATCATCCACAAATCTCCCTTTTTTTAAGCTGTAATGGCTCACAACGGTCTCCAGGATTGGCAGCTTTATCGGGGAGGTTTTACCAGGCACGCACCTATAGCTGTCCAGAGGGCACTAACTACAGACAGGGAGAGACCTTCTCCACATCCCTTTAAATGCCTCCTATTAATAAACCAATGTTTATTTAATATGTTTAATAAGCGCTGCCGGTTCCTCAGACGTGGCTGCCTGGACGGCCCTTTCCGACGTGCGATTTAACACCGGCCAGGCACCAGCTTTTGTACTGCACACAAAGGACCCCGGATCCCCGTCCCTTCTCCTCCAGAGATCGATTTCTCCAAAAACACCTCCCCTGTCCCCGCTGAGCCGGCACTGACCTTCCCACCCAGACCTCCCGCCCGCAGTCGTACTCCAAACGCACCTCCGATCTTCCTTATAGTCAGCTCCAAATTGAATTATTTCATCAAACCTCTTCTTCAGTTGGCCAGTAACAGCGCTTGTAGCGCAGTAAGCTCATCCACATGCCAATTAGCTTCTTCACTTCATTTAACGACACAACACGAGGATTTAAATATAGGAACAGTGACAATAGATGGTTTTGTTTCACGTGCCCGTGAGCTCTATCAGACTCCTACCTTCCCCATGTTACATCCCCCTCCAGCTCTACCCCAGCCGCATTAGTAATCAGAGTTTTTATCTACAAATCCCTTAATTCTCTATCCCACTTCATTTTCCAGTTGTCCCTACCTCGGCAGAGCCTCTTCCTGCGGCACAGCTGCACCTCATGGCTATCCTGGTCTCCGGGTTTCCTGTCAGGAAGCTCTTAGCATCATCCCTGGTCCAGAGCCCTTGGTGGGAGCTTACCCTTACCGACACCGCTCTTGCATTCACAACCTGTCGCAGAAAAACCCCAAACCACCCACCGCGGCGACTCAATCTCCGGCAGCTCCGCGCTCTCCTCCTGCTCAAAGCCAACCAGAAATAAAGCCAGGATTTTCACAAAACTCATTCGCGCCTTAGACCATGCCTAAGGAAAAGCCACTAGACGAGTATTTTCCAGCCAACAATAAGCTCACATGCCTTTATTGGAAACTAATTGTTAAATATCGCCTCCCTCTTTTCTAACATTCCTCTCCGAGGCAGAGAAGAGGGTCAGTGGCCACCGACAGACTTCTGGCAAGGAGCCCATCTAAGTAGGATCGCAGCCACAGAAATAGGGGGCGAGTTCATTTTTAGCATACTGAACGCAATTATTCAAAAGCCTTATTATAAGGCAGAGAATCCCTGCTCAGGAATGACACGGCGTGCTCGCCTATGGGAAGCTGGGCATGAAACGCTGGTGCTTTCCGGGACTCCTCTCTGCACACAACTCTCGCCCATGCTCTCGCACGCCTTTCCTGCAGAAGAGCTCGATCCCGGATGAGGAATCGGCACCAAGCGAGCAGACCTGGGTCCAGCACCCACCTAGCACAGGAGTCCCAGTGTGCAGTGAGCTTGCTTTAAAAGCTTACGGCAGGAACATTTTGACCGTATGAGCTCTACGCTGACCTACCGATATTACGGGATAATTTAGCAAGTTGTTTGTTCAAAATGAAGATCTTTCACAGAAGGCAGCCTTGTCAGGAAAGCAAAGTTGAGGATACGTGCAAAGGCTTAGTTTGGTTTAATCATCAAATCCTCAACAGGTTGATGCCGTGAAGCAAAGAGCCTCCAAGAGCCTCTACGAGCGGCACCGATTCTTCTTGCTCGTTGCTGGCACCCACCGAGCGTCACTACAGACCGGTGGGTGAGCAAAAAGCATCGTCCAACCCCAAACCCGGGGCAGGAACAGCACGGTGGGTCAAGGGGACAGCCAGCCCCCGGGATGTCCCTGCTCCCCACAGCTCCTGCCCGCAGCGGCCACCGGGACACACGGCCGAAGGTGCGAGACCCCAGCCAGGCATCGCACAGCCGCTGCCTCCACCAGCACCGCGGCCGGCTTCCCACCAGTAACTTTGCTCCTCACATATTTTCCAGCTTTTTTTTTGCTGAAAGTATTTTTCATCCTTCCCACCAGGCTATTCCAACACCGCTCCGGCAGCTGCCGTGTCAAGGAGCTTCAACTCCCATGTCCCAGAATAAGGTTTTATAGCAACAAACACAACAAGCCCAAAGATTCGTTACCAGAAATTGTTATTCACAACCTTCACCCTAAACGTGCTTACACGGCAGATCGGGGTTTGTTTGTTTGAGCGAGAAGCGGAGCGAGGAGCGATCTGCTCTGCCCGGAGGGCTGGAAATCCAACCGGAGCGGTGCGGCGCTCGCCTGGCTTCCCGAAACGATTCGAAGCCAGCTTTCCCCAAAACGCCAGCCTCAATAATCTATCAGATCATCATCCCATCAAAATGGGTTTACCATGATTTAATTAAAACCCAGCACTCCGCTGCTAATTCACCCACTGGTCACTGGGTGCTCTTTCGATCTCAGCGATGTTATTCACCAACAGAGATAGCGCTGATTTCAGATCTTATGCCATAACGCAAAATAGATCTTGAAGATATATAAACCTTTGATTGAAACAATTCAACGTATACACAGCCTTCAAATGCAGCAGAAAAACCCAGAGCCAACTTTGAGACAAACGCCATAAGGAAGGAGCACAGCTTGCACCATCACCTCCGCCACCGTTTCCACAAGGCTGAACGCGGACCTCAGCCAAGGCAGAATTAATTTAGCTCCTAGATTTAGAGCTAATATTTATAAAACAAGATTCACCCGAATTGCACAGTAGGAAAAATCCATGCTAGACCAATACGTAGACTACAGACAAGCCGCACGAAGAAAACCAAGCACCTTTGGGTCCAAAACACACTTTGTACAAGGGTTTTCAACCACATTATGTAACTGGCCGTATCTGACGGGTGAACGGCTTCTTAATTACTCTTAGACTGTCTCGGCTTAAACCGGAGAGGAAATATAGATAAGAAACAGGAAATTTTATAACTGAGCCCACCCCAGCTTTTTGCTCAGCTCCAGGACGGCCACTAGCTCCACTGACCGACGGCCAGCACGTGATATGTCCCATTTAACTCGCATTTAAGAGCTGCTCGCGTGAACACGCTGACAGGACGACCCTCCTGCAAGAAAACTCTTGATTCACAATAGAAACTTCCCAGAAGGAAAGTTATCGCAGCATTACCTCGCAGAAACATGTATGTCATGAAGCTCTTGGCCAACAACCGCAGCCTGACCGGCTCGTGCTCAGGACAAGCCTTGACCCGGGAAGGGAGATGCCCATGCCAACAGCAACGTATTTAAATACCAGCACTCTTTTTTTTTTTTCCTGAAGGGACCAAATTCTTTGTCCAAATAGCCGTATCTTCAGTTAAACTGGACATTTCACATCAGCTGAAACAAATATCTAACAGCAAAGCGCAGAAAAATCCGTCACAATATGGTAAAATGCAGACGCTAGGAAATACCTACAGCAAAACGCAGCCGTTTCCTCTCAAGAGCGCGCGGGGGGAGAGGGACAGACCTCCCCCGGGGCGGGAGCACCCACGAGACCAACAACGCTCAGGCAAAATCCCTTCACGGCCCGAGGCAGGAGCACCAACCGTCCCACAGGCCAGCCCAACGCCTACTTACGCTGATTTATAGAAGATAAAGAATAAAAAGGCCAATTTTTTTCCCCCCACACTTGACATTTTCAACAAGTCTCCTGCAAGAAATCGCCCTCAGCCCAACGCCGGCATCGCTGGAGACAGACTGGGCAGGAACTGCCCCGTTCGAGGGTCTCACACTTGACGGAGATGTGCATCCAAGAGATACGAAGGCACTTCTCCCCTCGATTAAATGCGTCTTCACCCGGGCAGAGCGCCGAGATACAGCCCCCAACCCCACCACATCCATCCTTTGCAAGGAGCTCCCTGGAAAAAGCAGCTTTTACACGCTCCTAGAAGCTTTAGGGTTAAAATATTTAAAAGCTGGAAAAGGAACCCCAAAGCAAGCTGTACTCGCCGTTGTTATTACCACTGAACTCGTCTGGTTGGGACCACGACCTCCCACTGCGTGAGAGGACAGAGAGGCTGCAAGGTCCTTGGGGCAGAGAATGAAGTGTACCACAAAGGGAAAAGTGGCAAAAAAACAGCCCCACATAAGCGGGAAGTAACCAAATAATCAGGGTTCAGGGCACAGCAGCATCACGGACACTATCAAGGGTTGTTTTAGCTGGTACCTCGGATAAGATGCTTAAGGAGGAACCTGGACAAACACGAGGGGTGTTAGAGGAGATCCTCGCGAGGGCTGCGCAAGGAAAGCCTTGAAAGCCCTCGTACCAAACTAAAACAAGAAGTCCAGGCTGGTACCAAGGGCTGAGGGGCAGGAGCCGACCGCCCAGCAGCGGACGGGAGCCGGCAGGGCAGGGACAGAGCATCAAAGCATCAAGCACCCTGCAAGTGGGAACAATTAAATTACTTTTGATGAGCTTGGGAAGGAGTAATGGAGGAGTGCAAGGGAAAAGGAAGGGGCAGTGCCAAAGCAGCGTCTCTGGAAGCTCAGCCACCTTGGCCAGGAGCTGAAAGACGAATGTCAGCCACAGAGAAGCAGCAGGAGTCCCGGGAAGAGGCTCCGCTCCGCAAGCCAGCGGGACAGGAGCTGTAGGACGATAAACATGGGGGAGTTGCGCTGGCACGAAGGCTCTGTGCTCCCGGCGATCGGCCAGGCAAAGCCAGGACCTGCCCCGAGGTACAGGCGGGGAACGAGGAGCTGCGTCGCGCTGAGCCTGACCTACAGCGAGACATTCACCGGAGGCACTAGAAAGGAGCGGAATGGCAGCTGTGACAAGAGACACCGAGTCCTGAGGAGCCTGCACATCCCGAGGAGAGACGGGAGCTGGATTTTGTTTGGAGGGAGTACGCTCGGAGCAAGAGGGCGAAGAGGATCAAGGATGGTCCCACGGGACCCCCCTGGTGACGAGGGCTGTCAGAGGGAAGAGGATTTCCAGGAGAGGTGGGCAACGACAGCGAGGCAGGATGGACCAGGGTCGGCTTCTCCTCACCAACAGGTCGGTACAGACCAGAGAACAATTCTCGGGCTCTTACCTGATACTCTCTTTAATCATGCGGTGTGCCGACAAGAAAAAACGTAAATCAAAATTTGGGGGAAGAGGGCCCTCCACATTTTGCAGAAGGGCCTCGATAGAGAAAACAAACTATCCCAAACTTTGCAAAAGGTTTAGCACAAACCGGAGCGACGCTTCGGGATGGGAACGTTATCTTCGCGTTACTGCAAAGCTTACTTTAACTCCTGCGACAACAAGCAAAACCTTCACACGGCAGCGAGACAGAGGAGATAACGCCGCCTTGTTTAGACTCATGAAAATATTAACTTTCCCACTCTCGGGTCACCGCTGCATCGCCTGCGGGCGCTCACCAGATTCGAGCGTTGGCACCCAATACTTATTAGTGCCCACAACAGGCTGCTTTGCCCGTGGAAGGGGACAGGGACGGCCCCTCGTCCCCACAACGCTGAAGGCATCTTCCCCCCTCAGCTCTCAAAATAACATTTTAGAAGATCCCGGGCAAGCACACGCAGAATTCGGAAGGTTGAAGGTGCCACCGTCCAGGTGCAGCCACCCAATTTCTATTTTTCTAAGCGTGACAAGGTGATGCT
>NW_009205533.1:18214-18463 GCF_000690835.1 Fulmarus glacialis
AGGGGCCACGCAACACCGACAGATTTCCGAGCGATCAGAGAACCTCTGATTTCAGTTCGCTGCTTGATGTCGGGTCCGAAACCTCTGGCACAGCCCCGCGTAAGCTGCACCCCATCTCCTTCCCCGCTGCGGCCCCCCAACCGCAGCCAGCGGCAGCACGGCCCTCGCCCCGACAGGCACCGGGCGAAGCGGGACGAGGCTACGGGGAGGTGGACGAGCACCTGCCCGAGCGCAAGGGACGGTCCCCCC
>NW_009205534.1:0-2738 GCF_000690835.1 Fulmarus glacialis
CTGGCTCCTCCAGCCCTGCAGCCCTTGCTGTGGACTCCAGGGGCACTGCCCGAGGACACGGTGCCGCGGGGGCCACCGCAGGGCTCCCCCTAAAACCAGATCCAGGAAGCAGCTGGGCTCATTAATTAGGGCAGCCCTCTAACGATGCAGATGTGGTTGCCACATGGCTCCAGGCTGGGTGGCCCATGGCGGAGCAGGAAGCTGCCGGGATGCCCGTGGGCTCCATGGAGCCGGTGGTGGAGCCGGGACAGCCCCGCAGCTCCCCTGGGTGGATGGAGATGTCCCCAGGCCACCAGAGCCATTGGGTGAAACTTTGGGCACCCTCGTCCATGCCCTCTCCACCAGGACCAGCAAGAGGGGTCACTGGCACCGGTGTGCAGGCCAGCCGTGCTGGAAGGATATAGGTCACCTCCCTGCTGTCCCTGTCCCCCCATGCAAGACAGCTCTGCAAGGCGAGTGCACGCAGCTCCAGGACACCTCTACATCCATGGGGAAGTGCCTGGGTGCCTTGGTGTGCATCCCAACACCGCCTTGGCCTCAGCAATGGGTCCTCCACGGTGCAGGATGCTCCCAAGGAGCCCAGATCCCACCCTGCTCAATCACAGAAGAAAAGCCCCCAAAATTACCTGCCCAACACGCCTGGCCCCGACCCATCCCCGGGCAGGGCTTAGGCTGTGCCCAGCAGGATGCACCTCACCTCGTAAGATGGTGATGTTTTTCAGCATCTCCCCATGCCGGACGTCCACCACCTTCATCTCCTCCATGATCATGGACAGGTTGCGGATGTCAAAGTCCAGCCGGGCACTGAGCAGGCTGTAACGCTCCCGCAGCAGGTCCGTGGTGCCCTGGACCAGGCTGAGGGACTTGTTCAAGTAGTAGAGCTCCTCGGCGTGGGTGTGGAAGCCCAGGGTGCAGGAGAGCCGCACGTCATCCAGGTAGCGCAGCATGCTGTGGACGTGGCTGTCGGTGGCGTTGATGTTGGCGAAGATGGTGCTGATCTCGATCTCGTGGGAGGTCATGCGACCTTCCAGGGTCTCGAAGCGCTCGGCCGTGCGGTTCTGCGTGTACCTGTTGTGGTAGCGCAAGTCATTCATGTTCTCCTCATGGTCATCTAGGAAGGAGGAGATGTTGTCCAGCTGCAGCTGCAGCCCCATAACCTGCAGCACCAGGTCGTGCATGCTCTCTGAGTTCTGGCCAACCTGCCGAGCCGCTGCGCTGACAGTGCCTTGGATGTTCTTCACCAACTCGCTGGTCTTGGAGGAGGTGGCCCGCAGCCCACCAAAGAGGCGAGTGTAGTTCTGCCATTCGGTGACGATCTTCTGCAGCGTCAGCGTCTCCTCGTCTGTCTTCCTCTGGACGACCTGGATCCAGTCGGAGGTCTGCCCCAGAGTGAAGTTCATCTGCTGCATGGCTGCTCGGACATCGTAGCGCTCCTGGGCCAAGCCCTTGAGAGAGTTGTCTAGCTGGGAGGTGACAACCTGCCAGCCCCCAACCTGGGCCAGGAACTGCCCCAAGCTTTCGTTGACCTGCCGGATGGAGAAGGAGCAGTTGTCCACCTCGCTGGTGATCTTGTTGCTGGTGGACGAGAGCTGGTTGTGGGTCTGGGAGGTCCGGTCGAGCAAGATTTCTTGAACCAAAAGCATCTTCTGGATCTCCTCCAGCTCGCCCTGCAGCTTGGTGATCTCCTGGCCCAGCTGTCCCGTCTCGTGGCACAAAGAGCAGTTCCCTGAGGTCTTCTCATCTGAATGAAGGGCAGAGTGGTTTGTTACCTGACCCCATCCCTCACTGGGCCTGGAGACCCTCCAGCTGAGGACCAGAGCAGAGGAAGGTCCATCCCTGCAGACCCTGGAGATGGGCACCACAGAGCCATGGCTGGGACAACCCTGATGCCACCAGCCTGCACCAGCTCCCACCTTCATCCTGCTCCTGCCACCCCTGTGCAGCAAGTTCCCCCAAAAGCCCAACACCACCAGCCCCACCCTTGGGG
The DNA here is from genome assembly GCF_000690835.1 of Fulmarus glacialis. Classification (NCBI taxonomy): domain Eukaryota; kingdom Metazoa; phylum Chordata; class Aves; order Procellariiformes; family Procellariidae; genus Fulmarus; species Fulmarus glacialis. Next base: position 1,988 of record NW_009205534.1, read on the forward strand.
TCATACAGTCGTCCCTCCCCAAAACCCTGGGAGATAAGTGGGGGTTTGGCTCTGAGGGAGCCCCAGGACCTGAAAAGTGGAGGTGCTTCAGCCCATGGCTGGCAGCACCGAGCAGCTGAGGTCCGCTCAGCTGGAGGGACACGCAGTGCCAAAGCCTGGAGAAGGCCTCCAGGTCCAGGTGCAAGCCACTCACCCAACCCCTGGAGATCCTCCTGGATGGATACGATCTTCTTCTCGTAATAGGACTGGGCTGAGCTGATGTCGTTGGAGATGGAGTCGACTCTCTTGAACACTGCGGAGGAAAGGTGGGGGGTCAGGGGAGGTGGGCAGGCGCTGGGATGTGATCGTCCTCCACACCTTTCCTCCGGGCTCGTTCCCTGGCAAGGAGGGTGGCCAGGGCTTGAAGAGTCAGGTTGGATGGCTGGTGGGTGCTGGCTCCGTGGGGTGGATGTCCCAAGGGGCTTTCGGGTTCGGGGCTTGGCTAAGGTCTACAAAGCATCTCCAAGGGTCCAGCCCAGAGGAGCACACCGTCCCTCCGCTGAGCCTGGGAGGCTGTTTCTTGCCCGTGGAGGTGATGAGGTGGCAACTTCTGGGCTTTGGGGTGGTTTCTGAGGTCCCTGTGGGAGTGAAGCCATCCCCCAGCGAGGTGGCATCACACACAGGGTCCCACACGCATCCCAGGGACAGGTCAGGGGGAGCTGGATGCTCCTCTCCATGCCTGGGTGCTGAAGGTGCTTTGGGGGAGCCCCAG
>NW_009205534.1:2821-3099 GCF_000690835.1 Fulmarus glacialis
GCCACGATGAGGAGGATGGAGAAGATGTAGAGGACTTTGACGGCCGTCTGGAGGGAGAGGTTCTTCTGGCACCGGCTACAGCTGGTCCGTGCCCTGCCTGAGCGCAGAGAGGAAAGGATCAGGCCCTGCCGCCCCCCCTGCCCACCCCGGGGGACGTCCTTACCGCTCGGTCGGTAGCTGAAGGTCGGCATCTCCTCTTCCTCTCCTCCCACCGGCTCGTCTTCTGAAAGCCAATGCAGGAGGGACCTGAGCTGCCTGCACCAGGGGCCCTGCCTGCT
>NW_009205535.1:0-218 GCF_000690835.1 Fulmarus glacialis
GGTGCCGATAGCATCGTCCCCTGCTCCCCCGGCCCTGGGAGAGCCGGCCTCTGCAGCGAGAAAAGGATCTTTATTTTTTTCTTTCTCTGGGTTATCTCAGGAAATCGGGCCGGGGACACAGGTCGGAGGTTTATCCCGAGCACGCCAGCATGAAAAGGGGAGGTTTCGCCTTGTCCGTGCGGGCAACGCAGGCTGGGAGGGGGGGGCTGGGGGGTCCC
>NW_009205535.1:336-1417 GCF_000690835.1 Fulmarus glacialis
AAGATATTATCTTAGTCATGGCTTGGGCTTTGGTGGTGGGGAACCCCGAATCTTGTGTCAGTGCTGCTCCCGATCTGAATAACTGCTTGAGCGAGGTACCAAAAGGAAATCCGGCACTTTCTAATGATGCCTGTTAACCGCTCGGAGGAAAAATGTAGAGGAAAAGTCGCTTTTTCAGAAAAAAAAAGCCTTTCACGCTGAAAAAGCCTCACTTTCATAGGAGGTGGGGCCTCTGAAAAGAAAAGCCACTGAAAGTACCTTTGCCTGTTGATGGCCCCGAGTTTCAGGGGCTTTAGTCTGGCTGGAAGCTAAAGTCGTTCTCAAATTTAAATTGAGCATCAGAGTGCTTAATATATTGCCTCAAATGCTTCCCATTTATGAATGGCAATTTTAATTTCAGAGGGGCCTGGAGGCGGGGGGCTCTGAGCACCCTCGCTGGGAGGAGATACCCGAACACTGCAGGAGCTGGCGTACAGAAATGTGGGGTAGCGGAGTAGGACGAGCGGGGAGACAGTGTGCCGGGAGCCTGGAAGGAGTCCTTTAAACCGCAGAAATTAAACCCTGGGCCAACAGTAGGTGCTAAACATCTCCTACGGTTTCGAGGGGTCATGTATGTGAGCAAAAGTGTAAGGGATGGGAATCGGGTACCGCTCGGGACCGTGGTCTCACCGGCAGCTCGTCTTTCTCCCTGGGAGGGGAGGTCTCGGCTTTAATCTGGAGGTGGTTTGAGAAGCAAAACGTTGGCATTCACGTTGTGCTGCGGGTTGCAAGCAGCTCAGCAAAGCCTCGCGCTCGCAAAGGGAGCTGGTGGTTGGGACGGGCCCCTCCGTGACACGCAGTATTGCGAAACGGGAGGAGGAGGAGGAGGTGGAGGAGGCTCAAACCCCTGCCTGCCAGATGGCCCGGTTGCCCAGCTGCCTGCAGCGGCCGGGGGGGTGAAGGCTTGGCATGGGGAGCCGGGAGGAATCCCGGGTCGCTCCGGCCATGAGCGATCTACGGTCTGCCGGGGCGAGCGGAGGGGGACAGGGAGCCTGGATGGCAGAGGATGTTATTCCACGTCGGGGAGGGGGGCTGCCATCGG
>NW_009205535.1:1507-2241 GCF_000690835.1 Fulmarus glacialis
TATTGTTGTCCACCTTTAAAGGAAATTCCAGTACTGGCAACCTTCAGGGAAACAATGAGCAGGGCTGGGGGTGAAGGTGGGCTGCCCCAGGTTGGCGTGGCCTCCTGCACCCAGGGCAGGTCCCCGCGCCCCCACCCCAGCCCTTTCCGACAGGGTCAGGGTGTCTGCGAGGGCACCCAGGCTACTGCGGGTGGAGAAGGGGTGGAGAGCCCCACTGCCGGCACCCCGCTGCCCGCGCCCCGCACTGGATGCAGGGCTTGTTTTTTGCTTCGCAATTTCCTGCAACCTTGCTTTTCCAGAAAACCACCCAAATTCCAGAGCAAGTATTACATGTTGGGATGCTCCCTGGCGTTCCGTGCGCAGAAGTCTCTCTTTTTGTCAGAGGGGCCAATATTTCAGCCTCGCCGCAAGTGTTTCTGCTGCAGGGGTTAACTGAGCACATCCATACCACCGCGCTTCTTACTGAGGCGCGAGTTTTAGGAGAAAATTGTTATTTCTCTCTGCTCCTCCCCTGAAATAACAAAGGCGGCTTTTATTTTCAATGCTATAAGTTTCCTGGGGAGCACAGCTCTCCCCTCTGTCAGCATCGGCCACACTCTGCATCCCTGCGGATGGGGCCGTGCTTGCTTGGTGATGCTCCAGCCCGGAAAACCGACGGTATCGCTGGAGAGAAACAACAGTGCTAAGCCACCGCGACCCGAGCAAGACGGAGTTCCCGCTGGATCCCGGCAGCT
>NW_009205535.1:2258-3431 GCF_000690835.1 Fulmarus glacialis
CTCGGGGGGCTGCTGCGTTTTGCAGGGGGGTTGAGTGCTCTGGTCGCAGCAGCCGCGGCAGTTCAGCACCGTGGAGGTGTCTGCTGGTACGCAGAGGTCTCCTCCGTTGCGCTGGCCACGGGCGACGCGTTGGGGTGTAATTGGTAATGACACCGGGTCCATCCGCGCCGAGGTCCATGGGCTGGATGCAGACATGCTCAACTACTCCCCATCCTTAATAGGTTCGTTAATATGTGTTGGAAAGACATTTCTCGCTTCCTCTGGTCTCCCCGCTGCGTTTCCCTTCCCTCTGCTGAGACGCAAGCGTTAAATTCCCGGCTTAGCAAAACAAGGTTCGGTGTCGAATACTTCATTTCAGGTTTTTGTGAGGAGCCAGTTCATTTACAAATCACCAGCTGGAAGTTATTAGGCCCTTAAAACAAAATAAATTGCTACAAAATTGTGCCTCCCTGCAGTTGGTCTGCTATTAATTTGTGCTGAGTGCCGGAGCCAGCTAAACCCCAGCCCGCTGCCTTCCTTCTTGCCCTCTGGCATCTTTCTGCACGAAGGGAAGGGCAGCGAGACGGAGGGTGCGGGGATTTCGGGTGCCCTGTTCTCCATCGATGCTGGGTCCACCCAACGGTAGCTGCTTTACTCCCTGCTGCATGCTTTAGGAAGCAGTGAGGACTTGCTGGTAGGAAAAATGAGTGTAAAAAAATGTGGAAAAATGGACTAAATATATTTTTTAATGATTCAATTATTTTTTTATCATCCATGTTTAAAGAGGCCCAGGCCGATTTGTTCCCCGGAGCTGCAGCTCAGTGCAGGGCTTCGCTCCCGCAGCAGGGCATCACCCCCGCAGAGCCGTGCTCGAGCATGGCAGGGGCTGCACCGGGGTGCGGCCGAGCCCTGCCTCCGCCCGATGTGGCCCCAGCTCTCACCTGAGCCGCCGGAATATTGCGATCACCTTGCACGAGAGCTGTTTTCGGGCTGGAGAAGGCGCGCGCCTGGCTGCTCGCGTCCTGACCCCGCGGAGCCAGATTTCCACCCCCCGCCTTCGCAGGGATGTCATTTTACGAACGACAGCAGCCCACGAAGATAACGACCTGCTTTTGCTGGGAGAGCTGGGGATTTCCTCCGCCGAGCTCTGCCTCCCGAACAGAGTCCGACCTTCCCCACAAGCACCGTCAGAGG
>NW_009205535.1:3465-7541 GCF_000690835.1 Fulmarus glacialis
CTTTAAAGCGATGCTCTGCGTCGGGGCGGTACGTCCAGGGGGAAGGATGCTCGCCGCGATTGCTTGCCCCGAGGCAGCGTTGGAGCATCGAGCACAGCACAGCTGGAGCACTGCCGCCTGTGGGGAGCCGGAGCTGGGGGGTAATTCATCGTTTTGGGATGGAGCCAAGGGAGCGTTTGTCCTTTCCCTGAATCGGTTGGGAATGGTGCATGTCTGGGCAGCCCTGAAGATGTTTCCTAACATTGGGAAAATTCCCTAAAACAAGTAGCCAGGGAATGACCCCGGAATAACCGCTTTGGTACCGGCCTGTGCTACGGGCATCTTTGGCTTCAGCAGGTTCCCAAGCCCGGCAGCCCCTGCTCCTCCTACGGAGCCGCAGTTCTCCGCGCGGGACTCGTGCCCGAGGAGAGGAGCCAGGAGCTGCTCCTCTCCTTCCAGCCGCGCGCCAGCACCCCGGCTTCCCTGCGAGAGCATGGTGATAAAAACGTGAGCCTCTACCTTTCGTGGCTGCAAAGAAAACCCAGGAGGGTCTGCCAAACCAGGCGGTGCCCGGGCTAACGGTGTGCCCTGTTAAAAGCCTCAAAATCCAGGTCATAAAGGCTTCCTTGGCACCGAAGTGCCACCGGGATCCGAATTTCACTAATGCTTTGCTGTTGGCCAACGCACACGTTTTTAAGTGAATAAACTGTCTGCAAAAGCATTTCCTAGAGCTGTCCCTGTCGTGCCCATGTCCTCACCCTCCCCGTGTTTTCCTCGGCAGCGGATCCAATTTCTTTCTTTTCATGCTGAGTTTGCTCAGAATGACAAAGAAATAAATAAGCCCTACTGATTGGTATGACCTCATCCCGAAACGCTAATTCGGACAGACGGTCCGAGTTCATTTTAACGTCCCTCCAGCTCGGAAGAACGAAGTGAACGTGTCTTTGCCCTGCCTGTCCGTCCCCGCCAGCGCTGGAGGGACCACAGAAAATCACATTCCCCCTTTCAGGTGGGGGATCGCAGCAACCCTCCCAGCCTGCCGCCCCACGCGGGGCTCGCCGGGGGCTGCAAACCATTTTCTCCCAGATTATCCATGTTTGTGGGAGGAGGGTTTGAACCTAAGGGTAGCGGAAAAGCAACACGAGTTATTTTGTGTCAAAAAAAAAGAAGGAAAAAAAAAAAACCCCTTGCTTGTATTTCACATTTCATTTTTGCCTTCCCAGCCAAACTGGAAAGAAAACAAACCCAGGGTTCAATGACTGAAAAAAATGCTGGATTTGCTAAACAGGGCAAAGTACCTTCCTCTCGCCGGAGGGAGGGGGGGAACTGGCCGGGGCCCAGGGCAGCCCTCCCTCCCAAATAGTTTGAGTTATCAAAAAGCCTGAAAAATTTCAGCTGAAACATTTCATTTATGCCTTCCCAGCCAAACTGGAAAGAAAACAAACCCAGGGTTCAATGACTGAAAAAAATGCTGGATTTGCTAAACAGGGCAAAGTACCTTCCTCTCGCCGGAGGGAGGGGGGGAACTGGCCGGGGCCCAGGGCAGCCCTCCCTCCCAAATAGTTTGAGTTATCAAAAAGCCTGAAAAATTTCAGCTGAATCAGACCAGTTCCTGGCAGTCAGTAAGATGTGTCTCATAAGTAAAACATCCTGGTGCAAACACGTCGCATCGGCTCCGCTGCCAGCGCAGTTCCCGGGACTGCGATGTGACCCCCCGTCCCCCACCCCGTCACATCCCCTCCTTTCTGTCCCCTCCGGGGAACGCGCTGCTGCGGGACGGGGATGCCGAGCCCCTTGCCGGGGCCGCTCCCCATCACCGGCACCCTTCCCAGCCCCCCAGCTGGCACACCTCTCCCTCGGTTTTTTTTAGGGAATAACCTCTGTAGGGTCTCCCTCTATACGGTACCGCTGCCTCTAGCAGCGCTGAAAAATTGCCTCAGTTCTTCCTAATTCACAAGAATTAAGGGTCGGGGTTTTTTTTTGGGAGATATTACGGCATAATGATAATATTATTAGAATCAGGATTTGGCAGGGGGAAGAAAATCTGTCCCCATTTTGCGATGCTCTGGAAACTTCTGCTTTCTACCCGCTTCATAGAAACATCCTTGAGCTTAATCTTTAAATTCCCCCCCTAACCCCACCCTTGGGGCGCTGTCCCGCTGCACACAGACCCAGCTGCCCCGGCCCGCTTCGGTGCGAAGGGAAAACCTGGATTTGCTCGCCTGCATCCCTGTGAGCGCGGGGATGCTGTGAGCCGTGGACCCCGGGCTCACCGCTTCGGGGGGTTTTAAGATCCGCAGCATCCAGCGTTTGTAGGAAACAGCTCTAAGTCGACAAACTGCAAGGAAATAGTCCCGAGAGAGTTGCAAAGGGAGAGGTGTTTTCACGCGGCGTATGGTTTTCCCTCTGTCCCAGCGTTAGGGCTGGTTTAGCTCTCCTCAGCCTGCATTTCCGACCCCAGGTGGGAAAAGAGCAGGGGAGCCTGCGGGTGCTGAGGGCATGGCAGAGGGCACAGCCGGGGGATTCGTTAACCGCCAAACGAGGACTCCTCAGGTGGTTTTTGTCAGGATGAACGCCCATTTAAAGGGCGTGAAGGGCCCTTCTCTGGGGGATGAGGGTGTTCTTGGTGGAGGTAAGTGCTGGGAGAGGCTTGTGGGTCCTGGGTGTGATTGCTTGGCAGGGCTGAGGGGCACAGAAGGCTGGCTGTGCTCTTTTGCTGTTATAAATCTCCGCTGACTGGGCTCTAAGTGCAGCCAGGGAGCAGCTCCAGCAGATAAGGATGTTGCTCCTTGGCTTGAAGCTCAGGCTGCTTTAAATGGTTCTGTGAGAGCAGGGACACGGTGGGCTGCGTGGGGATGGTGTGTGGGGAGTGTGGTGGGTGCTGTGGGGAAAAGCTGCTGGGTGCTTCTGTCCTCACCTTGCTGAAGTGCATTTGCTGTGCTGGCTTGCTTTGTTTGGTGTTTCTTGCCCCAGTGGTTTCTGCCAAAGAGCTCTGGAGAGCTGTGTGGCCTGTGCAGTGAAGCACCGGCCTGAGCCCTGGGGGCTCTGCTCTGTTGCAGAGAAATCCTATGTGGCCTTGGAGAAATCCTTTTGCCTTCAGGTGAGGGACCTGTTTCCTAACAGGAGGAAGGATCTGGCCTTTGCTTTGCATCTCTAGACATACTGCTGATGAAGCTGTGGCAAACTGGTGCAGTGCTGCCATTGCAATGAAGCCCCTTTGCCTTCTGCCAGCTGCAGCTCTGGCTTTTGTTTCATACCTGTCCTTGGCAGAGCTCAGAGTCTCCCAGAGCTTTTCCATCCCCTGCCTGATAAACACCGAGAGTGGGACTGTGCCGTCCCTTCCTCCGTGGGAGCCTGGGGCACAAGCCAGGCTGGCTTCGCCTTGCTCTTTTGTTGCTGATGTGGTATTTCATGGGCAGAGAAAAATGCTTTCAGGATCATTATGGAAATGTGGGTCTCCTATAGACAACCACTGCTTGCTCTTCACGTTATGCTTCTGTGTTTTCTCTCCAAAACCTGCTGCGTTCCCTGTGACTGTGCCAAATGAAGAGGGTGCTGAGTGGAGCCACATGGCTGATGAAGTGAGGGGAGAGATGCAGCAACTGCTGCTCGTGCTTCTTATCACATTTAATCGCTGGCAGGGGAAGCTGCTGCCTCTGCCTGCTGTGCACGGGCTGCTGCTGCAAAACCCTGCCCAGCTTCTGCCAACAGGGTTTGCTAAGCCAGGTTTTGCTAAGCCAGGTTTTGCTAAGCCAGGTTTTGCTAAGCCAGGTTTTGCTAACGCAGCTAACCGACCTTTGCTGCCCGCTTGCCTGGTCTCGAGGGCTGATGACAAAGAGCCGGAGGAGGTGACACTTTAGTTGGCACCAACTGTTTGCAAAATGAGCGTGTCCGCAAAAGGAGCGTGGTGCTTCTCCCCTCTTCCAGTAAACCCTCAGGTTTACTGCCAGGCGGCTGCAGTTGCTTCAGATGGCTTGGGACTTCCCTGGGCCTGGTGTCACCTCCTGGGGACAGTCTGCATCAGGGAAAGCTTTGTGGTCTCCCTGTGACTAAGCGGCTGGCCCCGCAAAGAGCAGCCCCACGCATTCAAGCCCCCC
>NW_009205536.1:0-607 GCF_000690835.1 Fulmarus glacialis
CTACGGAGCAGCCTCCCCGATGAGACCCGGCCTGCCGCAGTCAATGATGGACCCCTTCAGGAAGCGCCTGCTGACCCCCCAGGCACAGCCGCCGCTGGCCACCCAGAGGAGAGGGTAAGGGGTTGGCACCCTCCCGCTCCAGGACGGACACCTGCAGCAGGCTGGAGGGGGTTGGTTTGACCCGCTGGGTCCCAGTTGCACTTCACCGCAGAAACCCGCAGCTCCCTGCCCTGCTGCAGAGGGGCGAGCTGCCTGCCGCGGGACGGGAGCTGGCACGGCTTTGCCGCAGACCCCCCCGAGCTGCCTGCAGCGGGACGGGAGCTGGCACAGCTTGCCTGCAGACTCCCCTCAGCCGGCACTGCCAGCAGTGGAAACCTGCCAGAGCTCGGGGCTGGCATGTCTTGTGGTGACGGTGGGGCAGGGATGGGGGCAGAGATCACTCAGCTTGCAGCTTCCCTGTGCTCTGGTCTCCACGCCAATAACAGAAAAGCCTCGCTGCATCTGTCTGTGCTTGCCAGAGGCCCCAGCACCGGCTCCTTGGGGTCCTTCCCCTTCTCACAGGGATTCGTGCTGGCGCTGGCAGGCACAGACGTGGGTAGAAACAGAG
>NW_009205536.1:783-996 GCF_000690835.1 Fulmarus glacialis
GCAGCTCCTCGCTTGTTTACAACGCTGCTAATCCCTTTGCTCTGTTTCTGTTTTCCGCGAAGGCTTCTTGATTACTGGAGGCTGTTTCTCAGGGCAGGGTCCCTTGGTCCTAATGGATACTCGGCTCCCGTTCCCTGCCCTGGCTGTGTGGCAGGGCTGGTGGCCGACAGCTTGGTTGGCTCCGTGATCCCTCCGCAGGGAGTCGCAGCCCCT
>NW_009205536.1:1082-1340 GCF_000690835.1 Fulmarus glacialis
CGCCGCGGCCAAGTAAGGCTGCGTCTCCATGCCCGGGGGCTGGATGCGTGGGGTCAGCCGTGCTCGGCTGGTCAAGCATCCTCGCGCCCAGCTGGCTGCAGATCCAGGGGACCAGGACCTGCCAGCTGCTAGTGGGGTGGCCAAACCCTGCAGGGCAGGAAGCATTTAATGCAGCAAGAAGAGCTCAAAGAAGTGCCCTTTTAGCTAGGGCTGCCCTCCCGACGTGTCTTCCTGTGTGAGCAGCCGTGGGGCAGCCGG
>NW_009205536.1:1430-5968 GCF_000690835.1 Fulmarus glacialis
TCCCTTTGACTGCTGAACGCTGCCCCGTCTCTTACTCACGTGTGCGGCAGAATGGGAGGAGAGCATTTCCTTGTGTATCCAGGCATTGAGCGTGAATTTAATGGGGCGTCGGGGTGGGTTCAGGCTGATGGGGGCCAGGAGCCTGCAGCGTGCAGGAGGGGAGGAGAGCCCAGGGCGCTGTGGTGTGACAGGGTACTGCAAGCTCAGAGCCTAAAATGGCTCTGAGCAAGGCTGCAGCCATGCCGTGGCTCTAGAGACCCCTCTGCTTTCTCTAGCCATGATAATTTCAGCCCCACCATGGCAAGGTTGGTTTGTTTTAAGCTGGTTTTAAGTGAGCTCCTGGAACTGGGCTTTGGTAGCATTGGGAGAACATGATGGCCACTTTCAGAGAGTAAACTCGGGAGCGCTGTCCTGCAGTTGGATCAGCTGGAGCATGCCTGCAGCCGCAGCTCTGCCTTGTACCACCTTCTCCCTGCTCCTGCCCTGCAGCACCTTTAGCAAGCGGCAGCAAACCAGACCCAGGGACTGGATTTCCTTCCCTGGTGATAGGCTCTAGATGTCCAACACCTTCCCCCCTGGAGTCATCTTGGCTTGCCCACTGGGTTATAATTTCTTACACATTTGCTTTCCAGCACTAATCCAAGGGCTTGTGCTCTAGATGCTCTTACAGCCTTTCTTTGCTCCCCTGCTGCAAGTCCAAAGTCCCTGTCACACAGAGCAGCCCCAAAAGCGGACCTGTTCGCTGCAGCGGGAGCCTCGACACCTGGCTCAGACTGAGCCATCCACGTGGCACGGAGCTGGCACTGCCGCTGTGACTCCCCTCCCTGGAGCTTGGCCCCATTTGTGGCCTGGATGGGGCCAAAGAGCCACCGGGCTCCTGCGTACTAGCAAGGCTCAGCAATGTCCCCTGAGACCCGCTGCTGCCCGAGCATGCAGCAGCCTCCCACTGGGCAGGCAGCAAGATGTCCTACGAGAGCTGCAGTGTTTGGTTTTTTTTTTTTTTTTACCTGTCTCTCTGCTTTTTGCAGGGTGAAAAGGAGGAAGATGGCTGACAAGGTCCTGCCGCAGAGGGTGAGTGCTGCCTCGGTGCATGGGGAAGGAGCTGAGCTGCTGGAGGGAGGTGGTGCATCCGTGCTGCCTTCCCAGGGCAGCCGGGGTGATGCGGGCCCCACGAGGAGGAGGAGGATCTCGCTGAGCCACCTCCTGCCCCCGGGCATTTCTGCTCAGTCCCAAACCAACCTGGAAGTTTTCTGTCTCTTCCTCTGGGGTGGCAGGAGAGGTTTGGGGTGTGCACAAATTGGACAAGCAGGACTTTGGGCAAGCAACGAGCAGCGGTGGTTCGAGGTGGAGAACCCAGGAGGACCCTAAGCCTCTTCTGGGGGTCCCTCTTAACAAACCATTACCTGCCTGTGACACCGGGCAGGCTGCTGGGCACAGTGACAGGTTCCAAACTGGGGTCCACAGTACAACTCTGTGATTTGGGGAGAGCTTTGCAGGGCTGGAGTCTTCGTTTAAAATGATGAATTGGTGCTGTTGTGCTGGACTCGTCACTTGGTGACTCCTTGGCGTGTCAGCCCAGCACCGGTAGCATTGCTGGGGCTGGTGTGGGGGACACAGCCCCATCCCAGCACACAAGGGACTGATTGTTTCTGTTTGACAGATCCGGGAACTGGTCCCAGAATCCCAGGCCTATATGGACCTCCTCGCCTTTGAGCGCAAGCTGGACCAAACCATCGCTCGGAAGAGGATGGAGATTCAGGAGGCCATTAAGAAACCGCTAACGGTGCGTGGCAGCCCTGGCTGGCCAGGAGGGCGAGCGGCTGGGTGGGATGGGGACGTATGAACCGTGGGTGCTGCCAGCCACCCTCTCACTCCAAGCATCCCCCCCTCGCTGTTTTCCTATTCCACAGCAAAAGCGGAAGCTGAGGATTTACATCTCCAACACTTTCACCCCAGCCAAAGAAGAAGGGGAGGGTGGTGAGCGCGTGGCCTCCTGGGAGCTACGTGTGGAGGGCAAACTGCTGGAGGACGTAAGGATATATGGGCAGGGACGAACTGGTTGTGGGAGGAGCACTGGTGCTCTGTGCTGAGAGCTTGGCTGGGGTGGATATGGCCCTCTGCTCGCGGGGTGCTGGAGGCGGTGTTTGGGCTGGGGCCCTCCACGGCTGGTGTCAGGTCAAGCCTCTCCCGCTCTGTTTTGCAGCCGAGCAAGCAGAAGAGGAAGTTCTCCTCCTTTTTCAAGAGCCTCGTCATCGAGCTGGACAAAGAGCTGTACGGGCCAGACAACCATCTGGTGGAGGTGAGATGGGAGGCCCCCCCGCCGCGCTGCGGGGCTGGCTGCGCACCCCGGGCAGGGTGGGGAGAGCCGTTAACCCCAGCGACGATGGGAGGTGGTCCTGCCGCTTACCCTGCAGGCACTCAGCTCCCCAGCCCAGCGCTGGTCCCACTGCGAGAGGGGGTTGAGTAAGGTGATTCTGGGTGCTGGGCATCGGTGCTGAGCCCTCCCCGGAGGACCACCCTGCTGTGCTTTCCAGGCTCAAGTTCACAGCTGCGTTTTCCTCCCTGGTGCTGGCTGGTGGCCTGACAGCTCCAGGCAGGCAGCAACTGCTGCCCGCTCAGCTCTTAACCCCTTCATGCCTGCAAGTACGGAGCTAGAGCCAAGAGGTGTGGGGCTGCAGCGAGACATGGCTCTGAGAGGCAGCTTGGGCAGCTCTGGGCCCCACAGATTTGCAAACGTGAGGCCCAACACGGGTGATGATGCCACAGAAAGGCTCATCTATGCGTCCCAGCACCAAGCGGGGAGAAGGGTCTCCCCTGTTGCCTCTCAGCTCACTGCTTGGCTGGAAGGTCTTCGGGGATATTAAGCACTGCCTGTGAGTGGGATCCAACCTTTTTTGGGTCTCGGCTGAAGCCTCCCTCCCAGGGAGGGGTGGGATCCAGGCTGTCTGCCTCTGCTAGACCCCTGCACAGAGCCCGAGCACTGGTGCTCTCTGCTCCTGGCTGCAGACCCCAAAGCCTGTTAGCAGGTGGCTTGTCATGGTCCTGGAGTTGACCAGTGTCCCCTTGGTCTCTCATAGTGGCACCGGCTGCCCACAACCCAGGAGACCGATGGCTTCCAAGTGAAGCGTCCCGGCGATGTCAATGTGAAATGCACTCTGCTGCTCATGCTGGATCACCAGGTAGGGGCCCCGGGGCTGCGCGGGTGCTGGCTGTACCCTGCAGCCCTTCCTCCAGCGTGGCTTCTCTGTGCGGGGAGATCCGGCAGGGCCGAACGGGCCTGGGCTGGAGCAGAGCATTAATATGAGGCCATTGGGGGGCTGTGGGGTTGGAAAGGAGCACAGAGAGCTCCGGGCACAGACCTTGCAGCCTGCAGTGACTCAAGGGCCGTGTGGGGCAGCATGCCTGCAAGAGGGGCCCTTCCAAGTGCCAGACCCCTTTCATCCTGCCTGTCCCTGCAGCCACCACAGTACAAACTGGACCCTCGCCTGGCTCGCCTGCTCGGGGTGCACACCCAGACCCGCGCCAGCATCATGCAGGCGCTCTGGCTCTACATCAAGCACAACAAGCTGCAGGACAGTCACGAGAAGGAGTACATCAACTGCAACCGCTACTTCCGCCAGGTCAGCCCTTGCCCCGCAGCACCAGCACGCTTTGCTGGGAGGAGAGCACCCTCCCCACCTCCAGTAAGGCCAGCAAAAGCATCTTTTCTGGCTCAAAACAGACACTCCAGACTGCCCACTCTCAATTTATGCCCCTTCCCCAGGGGCTTGCATCCATCAGCTTGCCATGCACAAACCAGGGCTGGGCAAGTCCCCTCCTCCTGTGGGGGAGGAAGAAGCCCCTGCCACGGGCAGCCAACGCTCTGCTTTGCCCCTCCAGATCTTTAACTGCGTCCGCATGCGCTTCTCTGAGATCCCCATGAAGCTGGCGGGGCTCCTGCAGCACCCAGATCCCATCATCATCAACCACACCATCAGGTAGTGGCGGAGGGCATGCTGGGCAGCGTTCCCCGGGGCTGGGGGGCTCTGTAGGGTGGAGGGGCAGGGACCTCCCCAGCGGGGTGCAGGAGGGGAGGGCAGTATCTGCAGGGGCTGCGAGGTCCCCAGCCCAAAGCAACAATGAGCACAAGTCACTTGGGAGGGGAAGAATCAGCCAAACAAATTTGGGGGCTGCTTGGGGCAGTCAGTGGGGTACTCGTGCTGCTGTCGGGGGAGTCGATCCACCCCTACAGCAGGGTGGAGGCGGAGGCTGTGCCCCCCAACACCCTGTTTCCTCCCAGCGTGGACCCCAATGACCAGAAAAAGACGGCCTGCTACGACATCGATGTGGAGGTGGATGATCCTCTGAAAGCTCAGATGAGCAACTTCCTGGCTTCCACCACCAACCAGCAGGAGATCGCCTCCCTGGACGCCAAGGTGCGGGGACCCAGTGGGGACCTAGCCAGGGTGGCAGCAGGGTGGCACTTCAAGGCTGCACCACAGAGCTGGGGGGAGCTTGGTGTCCTGTTCTGGGGGGGACACAGCTGCCTCTCACCCCTT
>NW_009205536.1:6291-6518 GCF_000690835.1 Fulmarus glacialis
TGCGGAGACCCTGGTGCGCGGGGGCCTGGGGGCAGACACATCTTCGCCAAGGTGGGCTCCGTGCCGTGCCACAGCGGTGCTGCAGCGGGTTGGGGTGGCAGCGGGGGGGTCCCGGGGCAGCCCTCTCTCCCTGCCTGACTGCCCTCGTCTCCTCCAGGTCCAGCAGCGTCGGCAGGAACTGGAACAAGTGCTCGGGATCCGCCTCACCTAAGGGGCCGGCGGGGGCT
>NW_009205536.1:6583-6860 GCF_000690835.1 Fulmarus glacialis
CCACTTGCACAACCCCGACGTGCCTGGAGGGAGTCGGAGCCACTAGCACCCCTGGGCTCCCCTCGGCCAGGAAGCTCTAGCCCCGGGCAGAGCACAGCGGAGGGTCCGCCGGTTCCCCCCCAAAGTCCCGCTGCAGCCCTTCTGCTGCATTAACGCGTCCTGCTTTTGCATCGTGCCGTTCGCCTCTTCCCCGTAGCACTGAACGCAGCCCTCCTGCTCGCTCCCCTCCTCTGGCCAAAAGCCCTCCTGGAGTTGCTGCCCAGCAGGGAAAAGCTGC
>NW_009205537.1:0-2702 GCF_000690835.1 Fulmarus glacialis
CGTGCGGCCCTTGGCTGGTCCCCCTTCCCCGTCGTGCAGTTCCAGCAGCGCGACCTGCGTCCAGCGGACTCGCCGCGGGCTGTCCCGGGCTTTCAGGCGCTGCGAAAGCACCATCCGGCCGCGGGAGCGTGCGTGGCGCTGAGCTGTGTGCGTGGTTCTCCGCAGTATGCTCCGGCTCCAGAAGAGGCTGGCCTCCAGCGTCCTGCGCTGCGGCAAAAAAAAGGTCTGGCTGGATCCCAACGAAACCAATGAGATCGCCAACGCCAACTCGCGTAAGTAATCATCTTTCACGGACACGGCCACGCTACGCATCGCTTGTGTTGCCCTGTGGAAAAGGGATGCGTCAGGGATATGGGAAGATGCTTTTTGCCTAGCTAGGTAGTAATGTTGGCTTAGGTAAAATTCTGACACTTGGGCAACTGCTTTGCACTTTAAAGTGGAAATGAGTCCATCAGCAGGATTTACAAAGTTCCCCAGCACACTGACAAGATCGTGGTGCTTGCTGAGCTCTTGGTAGTGGGTTTAGTACGTGGTGTCCTCTGAGATAACTAGTGAGGGAGAAATGGGAGGGGAAAACAGCAACTATAGCACCGTGGGGGAAGGTCTGGCTTATCCTTTGCATTGGATCCTTTTCATACAAGACAGATTAGAGTCTGTACTTGCGTAACGTGTCCTTTCGTTGCACATAAAACGTTGAACGTGGAGTTTCTTTCTTTAGGTCAGCAGATCAGGAAATTGATTAAGGATGGTCTGATCATCCGCAAACCTGTGACTGTTCACTCCCGTGCCCGGTGCAGGAAGAACACCTTGGCCCGCCGGAAGGGCAGGCATATGGGCATCGGTAAGTGCTGGCTCCCCTCTGAGAACTGGAGAAATGTCTTGTTTTCCATGGTATGTGGTCCCCCTACAAGCTTATATTGAGCAACAATCTCCAAGAGTCTTGTGGCAGGGCCTAAGAAATACACAGTTTGTATGTCAATAGTTTTCTTCTTGAAGTAAAAAGAAGGATTAAACACTCCAGCAAAAGCATGTTGTTCAACCTGCAGAAATTTGGCTTCATTCTCATCCTGTTTTTCCTCTCTAGGTAAGAGAAAGGGTACGGCCAATGCTCGTATGCCCGAGAAGGTGACCTGGATGAGGAGGATGCGAATTCTGAGGCGCCTGCTCCGCAGATACAGGGAGTCCAAGAAGATTGACCGCCATATGTAAGCCTGCCATGCCATGTCCAGCTTTGGGTTGCGTGTCCACACACTTAGATACCCCTTTCTTGCTGTATGCAGCTTCTGCAGCCAGCTCCTTGGTGTGCAGATCGGTGAACATAAATCCTCTCCAGAGTAATACCCAGCAGTTCTCCAGGCAAGCGCTCTGCCTGCTCAGAGGAGGGAAGAGCCAGTGCAGCAGCTTCAGAGTGACTCTGCTCCTCGCAGCACGCTTGTGTGCATTGCTGCTCGGTGCCAGGAGGGGTGCAGGATGTCTGGAAGCTGCACAGTGGTTTGATCTCCCGGGCAGCCTCGTTTACAGTCTGTTCCGTTCTGCTCCGTTAGGTATCACAGCCTGTACCTGAAGGTCAAGGGTAACGTGTTCAAGAACAAGCGGATCCTGATGGAGCATATCCACAAGCTCAAGGCAGATAAAGCTCGCAAGAAGCTCTTGGCGTAAGTGCTGCCTCACTGTTAAGCTTCGGTCTTGCAGGTTGTAGAATTGATTTTCTTTAAATAACTCTGCAGGCATGTGATTCCAGGTGGCTTCTGTCGCTGGTGGCTCTATCTGGAGCCCTGGTGAAGAATCAAACCAAAACTGGGTAGGGCCGGCTTGAAGCAGAGAAATACATAATCCCAGCAGAACTTTGTGCGTCCCACTGCAGGCGTAGCACATGGTAGTTGCTCGTATATCTGTAAACTGGTAGATCTACTGATCCAGC
Source organism: Fulmarus glacialis (assembly GCF_000690835.1). Lineage (NCBI taxonomy): Eukaryota > Metazoa > Chordata > Aves > Procellariiformes > Procellariidae > Fulmarus > Fulmarus glacialis. The sequence goes on from NW_009205537.1 coordinate 1,922, forward strand.
CACTTGGATCAGTAAATGATTGACAAGGGGAGGTGAGGAAGCCTAAGAGCCAATGGATTTCAAAATCCTGCTGTGTTCTTGGTAAAAAAGCCGGTATCTTAACCTTGGTCTCTCGCAAAGATGTCTGACCCCAGCCGGCCCGAACAGGGCAGTCCCCGGAGCCAGGACCAGAGCTCCTCCTTGGGCAGAACGGAGAGCCTGGCAGCGGGGGGCGGGGAGGGCAGCAGCACCCAGCGTCCTCGCTCGGGGTGAGCGGGACCGGGTCAGTGCCGCTGGGAACTGCGGTTAGGGCTGCAGGTGGCACGTGAGCGCTGGAGCAAAGCCTGCCAAGCTGCGCTCGCTTCAGCGGCTGGTTTGGTGGACCCAGGATCCTGTGGAGCGAGAGGAGACCAGGGCTGGTGGTAACGGCTGTTTGAGGTGATCCCTGCGCATTCACAAACTCTTCGCTTCTTGCAGTGACCAGGCCGAAGCTCGCAGGTCCAAGACCAAGGAGGCTCGTAAGCGCCGTGAGGAACGCCTGCAAGCCAAGAAGGAGGAGATCATTAAGACCCTCTCCAAGGAGGAGGAGACCAAGAAGTAAATGCTGGCTGTCTTGTGTACATAGTGTTTTCCATCCACGAGCATTCAATAAAACACCACATCCAGGACTCCTCCCCCTGAGCCTTGTGCTCTCTCTCTCCAGGGTTTCTGGAACTGGGAGGGAAGGGTTGGGAAGGAACTGCTGCTCCCCACCTTGGTGCTGGGTCTGTTGGGAACCAGACGGGTTGGTCGGGCAGTTCCT
>NW_009205537.1:2929-3132 GCF_000690835.1 Fulmarus glacialis
GTCGGAGCGAGCCAGTCCTGCCGACACCGGCCCTCGTCCCAGGCCAGGCAGCCCCAGGGCCGGCTCTGGAGGGCAGTGCTGCAGGCAGAGCCCAGTTCCTGCACCCGCAGCTCTTCTGCGCGCGGCCGCCTTCCCCCTCCTGAGCAGGACTGTGACACCTCTGCCACAAACACCGTGCAGCTCTGGTGGGAGAAGAGGGGTCT
>NW_009205537.1:3195-3530 GCF_000690835.1 Fulmarus glacialis
ACAGGCAGCAGCTCCTTGGGGGCCGTGCTGGGGCTTGGGCACGTCCCTGCTCAGCAGCATCTTCAGCCGGAGCCCCTGGGTCCCCCGCAAGAGGGGGCAGGAGGGCTTGGGGACCGACGAATTCCTTGGGCCCATCCTAAACCCCCAGGAAAGGGCCTGGCTGGGCCCCAAACACCCCAACAAGTCACTGCACCCCAACAGGAGGTGGCCGATGGCAGAGCTGGGCTAGACATGGGCACAGAGCCCTCGGCTTCCCCTTAATGGCCGAAAACCCCCAACCTGCTCGCAGCCAAGTCCAGGGGTGACCTGATGCAATTCAACCAGGGAAGGAGCCA
>NW_009205538.1:0-222 GCF_000690835.1 Fulmarus glacialis
GGAGGGGAGGGGAGGGAAGGGAAGGGAAACCAGCACTGCAGATGTCTGTCCTTTCTGATCAGGGTCTTGGGACAGAGAAGGAATGAGGCTGAGCCCCCATGACCTGTAATGCTGGATGAGACACTGCTGAATCATGCGGTAGTTCGAATTTGATGTGGGTTGGGCATGGGCGCATGACTGCATTTCTGTCCATGCACACGATACAGTCTCTGCTGGCTTTCT
>NW_009205538.1:234-7773 GCF_000690835.1 Fulmarus glacialis
CAATACCTGTTCAGGAGCACAGCGTGGTGTGAATACATGATATGGTGTGAAGCCTGCCTGTACAAACATAACCTCTTGATATTGTTTCAGCAGATTTGAGCTGGCAGAGTGAATTTATATTGGATCAATGATTTGCATTATGTGGCCACAGCATTTCTGCTCCTATGTTACAGCCCTGAAGTCAGATTTGCTGTATAGTCAAACCATGGCTTGAATTGGCATAGGAAGAAAAGCTATTTAAGGTCACGGTTGTGGCAGACTGCTGGATCTGTCTTGAGCAGCTTGTGTAACTGCTCCACAAGCTCTGCTGGCTCCAAGCATTGTGGTGTCTGAGTCTGTCACAGTATTTATTTCTGAAAAGGAGAAAATAGCTGGAGAAGTACAAAGGGAACATGTTTCCACAGGTTGCCCTTGTTATACCAAAACTTCACCCAGCTATAGCATGTAGTGAGATTGCAGTTCAAACGGGTTCTGCTCTCCAAGAGCACATTTTATAAAGCCAAGACCTCTGTTGCAGATACACTTCTGTCTTTAAAGAGAGAGCATTATTCATTAAAATCAAACTCTCTGCTGTTGAGATGGAGCTGTCCTGGGACTTAATTATATCAGGTTTAAAAGGACAACAGCCAAGGATGTTAGGCTTTCCCTCCCATGAGAAGTTCCATTTCCATAATTTTAAACTCTCTTTAAAAGTAAGGGCTGGGAGAAAGACTTTGGAATAATTCTTTCTCTGGTAGGGAATTAGAAATGAAGAGATCTGAATCCTTGCATGAATACCAGTGAAAAATGGGTCACAAAGTTTATAAACTGCTCTACTGTCTAGTAAGGGCAGAGGACACCAGCTCCCTACATTTCATCTAAATGCTTCAAGACAGAGGTCTTTCAGTCTAGAGAGACACTAGCCCTTCTTTGCAGAATGGAAAACTTTAGGGTGATTAGGGAGAATAATTACTGAAATATTTGAAGTTAGACTAATATATTGGACATGCCATCACAGGTATGTTTTTGATAACATCTTATCCACAGAGAGATTTCTTTTGAATTAATCTCAGTGGCTTCATTTTGCCACTGCTGTCCGGACAGAAAATCTACCAAAGATCCAAGGCTCAGATATCCTGACATCCTTTCTCCCCCAGACAAAGCATGAAAGCAGGCCCCTATTTTGAAAAGTAGCTTGCATGTATACAACTGTAGAATAGTTGCTTATTTAGTGTAAAAAATATCCTGAAGAATCTAAAACCTACATATTCTTTATTATTATGGCAGAAAATCACTAAAATGATTTTTCAGAAGTCTAGTGGGACCAGTCTAGCAGACGTCTTCAAGTCATGCACCAGTGTTTAAGTTCAGACACTTGTACCACATGAAAGGAGCGGGTGGGAGGTGCTGGTGGCAGAAAGCAAAGGCTGGGACAGGACAATAAGACAGAACTTCCCCAGGTTTGTGCTGGAGCTGTAATTCAGGCTGAAGATCCTCTGATCAGACTGGATATGTATCACCTGCAGGAGAATCAAACACCAAGTCCTGCAAGGAGCCGTTCTCTTACTTTGTTGAAAAGACCATATGTATTAAGAATCCTTCCAGGATGGCATAAATCTACTCATCTTATAGCTAACAATCAATCAGTCCTATGCCATTTTAAAATGCAGCAAGGTCTTAGGACTAAGGAATTCTTGTATAAGACTCATGAATTAAACCAGCTTCCTTTAATGTAAGTACAGCCACTTTTAGTATCTTTCTCTTAAAGTCCATTTTGAAATGAACTGACTTAAGAAAAAAATCTGTGACAAAAATGTATAGCCCTCCTTTGTCACTTTGTGGAATAAAATGACAGCAAAAGCTGAGACTGTTGATTCAAAATGCAAATAAGAAATGTGACCTGCAGGACTCTGTGTAGACACAGGTGGAACTTAGGGAGAGATTTCTTCCTCTTTTTAAGTTGACAAAGAAAACCACCTTAATTGGTCACCTCATAAAGTGCTTTGTCTTGATGATTGTTTTTTTCCTCAAAGAGGCAAGGAAATGAAAAAAAAAACCCCACCGCCAAACGCATCTTAAACATTTGCATTTCCATAATATCTGGAAATACACATGTATTTCACTCCAGCATTTAGCACAGTAATAACATTCTGGAGTGAGAAAAAAACAATTGTTCTTACGTAGTGTAATGTTATGCTTTGACATGGTCACATTTAAAAAAAACTATTTCATTGTGGCTGCGGACAGACGCTGTCTTCCATGTTGAACTTTGCTGGTGAAAAAGAATGCTCACCCCAGCCTGTCCTCAATTTCTTGACACTGCCTTGCAGCTAGAGGCCATTGCTTTGTATCTGTCAGCACTCCTGTGAACACTCCTTAGCTTGCTTCTGTCCAAAAGGGACCGGCTAGCTTAAAGAAATCAAGTGGCAGGTGTTTGTTCACAGAGGTCATTTTAACTAAATTGCTTAGGGAGCAATCAGACAAGCAGCTCTGCTAACAGGTGGCAAAAAACTGAACGTGAGTGGGGGTGATAACCTTACCACCAGCACAGCTGCTTGAAAGCAAATGTTTGTCTGTCCTGTGTGGGGCAGATGGCAAGTTGCCTTACCTGACTACAATATAAATCGGATGTGAAACTGTGTGAATGGGAAGAGGAGAAAAGCTTGTTGTTACGGACTAAGTAACATAAATCACCTACAAGTATTCACTCAAGTTTTTGTTTTGAGAACCTTTACAGATTCGTCTTTTTTTTTCAGAATACTTTTGATTAAGCAATCGATCATGATAAACCTGTTTCAGTGGTTTCAGGTAGGTTCTGTTAAGCACATCTTCCCACATTTTAATGGCAAATGCCTTCCTGATAAAGAGTATTCATGATCAGATGTAGTGGGAAAACTTCCCATTGACCAAAATCCCTTCAATGAAACTTAGTTGAAGTCAGAGGAGTTAAGGCAACAAAGAATATGACCTTTGCGGTGTTTTACAGCAGATGTAAGCAATCCCAAAGATGAAACCGGAATGCCCGCAGCTACATTTGACTAGTTCAGAGAATGGTGCAGGAGAAACATAAATGTGCATGGAGAATATAAACACTTGCTTCAACTTTTGGATCTCAGATTGCTCCTATGGCTGCATCTCTGTCTAGGAAGTTGAATGTGCCTGGAGCTGTTGGTGCTGAGACCAATCAGTACAGCACGGCCCACGGCCATGACATTATACGCTCTTTTATCCCCTAAAACTGCTTGTTTGGAGTGGTCCCTGGCCCTTGCCTGGGGACTGCTTGGGAGAGTGCTGGCTGGTCCAAGCTTGAACTGTACCAGGGACTGCTCTGCCCCAGCCTGGTAGAGGTCCTTGAGTCTCAGTGGCCAGGGACAGTCCTGCGCTGCTTAATAAGCTAGCACAGATTTAGCCTGGGTGTTTCGCTGGGCCAGCCAGTGCTCATGGCAGTGGTTCATTGCAGGTTATTCTATATCACATAACACATGATGCTTGAGATCTCGTCAGTTTGTGTGATACAACTACACAAGCAAAACCTAGAATTTATGGACAGTCAGAATGTTACGTGGGCTGGCTTTCACAGCTATAGCTACAAATGATATTTATGCATACCTTGTTATTTTCTGTACGGAATTTCAGCATTTCACAAACTTCTTAAGGGAAAGATTTTGCATCCTTGCTCCTTTTCTCTAGAGGAAGGGTCAGAAAGCCCCTAGGACTGTTACTGTGATACTGACAGTACTTTGTATTGTCCTTTTGTTGTCAGTACTTTGAAGGAATTAGGAACTATAGCCCAACATCAACCTCCTTTTGAAGTAAATAGTAATGAGGCATTTTAGTTATTACTACCCTAAGAACCTCACTGACTCCTGCCAAAGCTTGCTCTGTGCCACCTCCTGTGCCATTTCACAATAATTTTGATTTACCAGAACACATAGGCAACTAGTAAATGGCAGGGGTGAAGAAGCCTCAGAGAGTGATAACTGCTGGCAGAGGAGCCACCCAGGGTGGTTTATAGATTGCTGTCAGGGTTTCCCCTTCTGATAATCCAGAAACAATTAAGGAACTGGCATGGATCAATTCTGCCATAATTTGTCTTATTTTTTGAAGCTGTGATTTCTGTTATCTCAAACATGCTGAAACAGATAGCAAATGCTCAGTTCCATTTTATCCCTCAGCTTGGAAAATCAAAAGATAAAGAAGACGTAGATCTGATGCTTAAATAGGATCAGGTACTTCAAAGACAAAACTGTTTTTCTCCTCTGGTGTTCAAGAAATTTCTCCTCCAAAAAACCTCTTCTTTGTTCCTCTGTTTTAGAATATAGAAAACATGCGGTACTACGGCTTGCTCCCCTTATTCACACAATTTCCATCTTGCTAGAAATCAAAGCACCACAGAGGAGGTGGAAGTTTAAAACTATCTATTCTCCTACCATTAAAAGATGTCTTTTGTATTCAGTTTCAACAGCTTTGAATGTGAAAAACAAAAGAATCTATTTCTAAAAAATTATTCCCTATCAAATGTAATTATAAACCAATTAAACTCTCCAGAAGCTTGCTTTTTACCTGTAAGAAGTAACAACCCACAAAGATCTTCCACAAAGAAAAACTTTAAAAGCCTTTATATATATTTATTTATATACATGCACGCATACTTCAAACTTTAAATGATATCGCCCAGTTAACTAATCCGCTAGATGCATTAAGTGTAATTTTGATTACAGTCACAACTTCAGCGAGACAATAAAAATGAACCAGTTCACTGAACAAAATCCTAAAACATGTCTGGGGCAAAGGTAATTGGCTTTATAACAATTTTTCAGCGTATGTGTTTGTGCCAAAATTACCCATCTGTATTTTTCTATCAGTGTCTTCCTCTTCCTGGGTCCATTTTGAAAAATATTCCTAAACTAAATATGAATGTATTTTTTTTTTAATGAAAACGAACAAAACGTCAGTTCTGGTTATTTAGAAAAAAGTATTTTGGTCAGTAATACCAAAGTATTTGGTTAGTAATCCCGAAGGAAGTTAACACAAAGCATAGCAAGCACATCCTGGGTGTAATCCTGACTAAGTCTCAAGTAGTTTTTCTGAATGGCTCCATGGATCAATAGGTTCTAAACTAAGGAGATGAAGCCCAGGAAGATCTCAGGAATCATGAGCATACACAGCACTTCGTGGTCATGCCCCCTTTTGATTCAGAAAACTTCTCCAACTGCTTATCTTCTACAGGTAAATGAAATCTGTTTTTTGGGGGGGTGGGAGGGTGTTGTCACTCAACATACAAATTTACCTGTTTATTTGTGTCTAGCCTCTGCAAAAAAGTTTGAGGGGAATTCCCAAGTTCTCTGGATGTTTCCACTGTGCTGATATCAAGTAATTGCCACCACCAGCTGTTCCCAGCCTTCAAACTACTGCTCAAAAAATGGAGCGGTAAAGCCTTTCTCATGGGCACACACAGAGTTTCCCAGCTGACTTTGATGGGACTTGCATGGGCACGTACCCATGGCATTTGGATGGCACCTCTGAGATCCAGATCTTCAGTTTCTGCCTGAACTTGTAGAGGTGTAAGCACCTTCCTAGCTATCGCTCTGCAAAAGTGTGACAGGTTATAAGTGAAAAGAAGTGAAGGGTTTCCATGCAGTGGTTAAAGTAAATACCTCCCTGCATTTGCATAACACATCAGATAGGCAATCAAATTAAACGAGAGCCGTAATAAAGGTGCCAGACACCCCCAGGTACCCCATGTGTATTACACAGTTGTACTACACATGCAGATAAAAGCCAGTTTCGCTGTGCTTAATGCACATGTACCATAAACCTGACTCAGCTGACACTGAATTAAAACAGTGCTGAATTAAAGCAAGGTAGAAAGCTGTCAGACAAACAGATTCTTATTAATGACATAAACCACCTGTATCACGGCATCAAAGACATTGACCCAAAGAAAGGATTGTGCTGCAAGTCTGGACCTGACTCTAGATCCATGCTGTTGCCTGAACGTCAGGTATCCCACAAGGCTGGTGGAGAAGAGGGAGGGGAAGCTCAGAAATTTGGCACACCAAGAGCTCTTTGTGCTATTCTGATCCTGGCTTTAAAAAAGTGGAATATGTTCATATTTGAGGGTAAGTATGGAGCTCTGTAGATCTGCAGCAGGAAATTTACATGTGGGTGAAACATTTGAAGAGGTTTTATCTCAGCTTGAAGTAATACTACAAGCAATCACACAGTTAATTGTACATCAGAGCACCTGCCAGTCATCCCTTCACACTGATATGCTGTCTGGACTTTCCATCCAAGGAAGAGATCTGTTGAGAGAACTGTCAGTGGGACACTTTGCATCCTCTCCTCTCTTCTCCTTCTCCTTCTTTGCTGCTCTATAATGCCAGCAGTCTGCTGCATTGCTCTAAATTATTTTCTACGGGGCTGTCTGCAGCAGATGTTACAAGCATTTTGTTTTCCCTGATGTTTTTCTCTAGAGGCCAAGGTGCACTGATGCGGGCTGTCTCTCTGTCTAGGGGAGGAAAACCCCTCACACCAAAAACATCACCCAGTCGCCCTCAGATATGGTGTTTTATGCAATGAGAGAGCTGGTGGATTTAGACTGTGCCCATTTTTACCCTTGCACTGCCTATGTAGCAATGGCCAACAGTTACTGCCTCTGTGTTTGTTATTTTTGTTGTTTGCAAATGTTGTCTTCCCCTGCACGGCACGGCTTCATGTGAACCGTATTTCCACCACAACATCCAATCCAGCTGATGATTCATTTCGCCAAACAGGTTTGAGATTTTCACCAACTGCTGGCTTTCTCCAGGAGATAATATGGTAAAAAGGCCTGGAGGATTTTTTAAATAGAATTTATCTTTTGGGAATTATTATTGTTCACATTTGTCCCTTTTCTGTCTCTGTGGATTATCTGCATTACTGGGAATATAGTTGGAGGGGCAGTTCAAGACATAATAAAGTTTGTAGGACCATACCTGCTTATTGCTCCTCGTTCTTCTTGAATAATGGAAGACTGTATGGGAAGTTGTTACTAACAGATTTCTTCCTCGTTCTGTGAGCTACTGCTTTTTCTTTCTCTTGGCTTATTTTTTTTTTATTCCTCTGTGGAATATTTTTTGCTTTTCACGGTAGCCTGGATGCATTTTCAACAACAGTTTTTCTTTTGTAAGAACCCCAACCGATCCTGCTCCTCCACACCCTCCTCTCCCCTCGGAGAGACACCAGGTGAGATCACACTTCCACAGATTCATATTAGGCACAAGCATTTTCCCAAAGATTACGCACCAGATAAATCTCTCCATTTCAGCACATGGTTTATTACCGAATATATTGTCTGCCTACACATGCAGACATAGAATAGATAACCAGTGATTTATATTTTCATAATGACTACTGCAGTGATTCATTTACTCTGTGGTATATTGGTGTCAGGGCAAATCATTTATATAAAACGGGAGAGAGATCAAGGAATGGATGGCAAGGTAAAGTGACACAAAAAGGAAAAGAGGGTAAAAAAAAGCCTGGACAGACACGAATAGAATCATAGAATCATAGAAT
>NW_009205539.1:0-8509 GCF_000690835.1 Fulmarus glacialis
GCTCCAGTGAATAGCTTCAACATGGCGTGCTGAAAGGCAGAAGCTTTGCCCGTTCCTAGATCTGAACTGTGATTAAACATCCCCAAAGAGAGCATCTCTCTTCCTCCCGCCGCTCCCCCCTCCCTTCCCTCCCCGTAGCGTAGAGGAAAGCGCCCTCTTCTACGTAGGAAAGGTCAAGTCCTACAACGCACAACCCACGGTCATTACTGTACTGTGACCCGGGGTGTACTGGGGAGGAACGGACGGGTGTCCCGTGATCAAAAACACTGGGACTTTTTTTTTTTCCTCTCCTTCTCTTGCGATGGGAATCTGTGGAACTAGACAGCATTTTAGCCTCCTGCAATCACCTTGTGTGCAAATCGCCATCGGAAATCCTAGGGGACCAGGAGAGACAGAGAGAGAGGAAAAAATAAATAGCAATATTAAGAGTAATAATAACAGCAATAATCGTCATTAGCCTGCGATGTTGCTGCATTTTGCCTGAAGCTGGCAGGAAAGACGATGTGCCCTAGTGGCTAGATTTCTCTCCGTCTAAAGGCAGACCAGCAACAACTAGAACAAAAAAAATATAAAACCCCAAATCAACAGCAACCTAAGTCACTGAAAGATCGAGAAGGAATGTTTTGTGGACCGGGTATATTTAATCTGTAAGGGAGGAAACCAAAAAATGTGCAATCCATCCTCATTGATCTGGAGGTCTACAGCCCAGCGCGGGATCCTAGCTGTCAGTCTCCGTGGGGATATATTTTTTGCACAGGCGAGAGACTTCTGGATGCTGGGGTAAGATTTTCGTGCTCTTCCTGGAAGCGGCTGAATGTTTCTCCTCTCCCCCTGCTCGGTGGTGAATTAAGCAAACAAGCCATCAACAAACACCCACCCGGTCCCCCCGCAAAGCCCTGCATGACTGGAGCAAAGTCATTTGGAAGGTCTTTGTGGAGGGTTTCCCAGGCCCCCGCTCTCCCCCCAGCCCACCCACCCACCCCGCTCCCTTTCGCCCACGGTGTATGAGGCCGAAGCGCCGCTTCTGCTGCGGGGACCTGGGTGAAGAAGGCTGCCTGGGCTGATGCTAATAGAGCCGAAGAGCCCGTTGAGAAAAGTAAGACTGCTTCTCCTAGATTGGGTGCTGGCTCCACCTTTCCCAGAGATGCTGCTTCCCATTCTAGCATAGGTGGAAAGAAAAGAAGGCTCTTGGCAGGAAAGTGGGCCAGGAGAGGCTGGGGTCAGAGGCCAAGAAGCGGGCAGACTTGCAGATAGAGCTGCTGGTTGCTTGGCTTTCTGCTGCACCGGGTTGTCTTGCAGAGTTGGGTCAGGCTGCGTGGAAAAGCGGCTCCTGGGGTTTATTCCTGGTTGTTTTATTCCCGTGTGTTCGCCTTGGAAATTATTCTAATCATTCAAGAGCCGGGGAGGAGGGTGAACGGCTCTGTGTTGAAGAAAGCAGGGGAAGGACGTTTAACCTGTCTGCTTTTCGCCATTGCCTGTGTATATCTAGAGAGAAAAATGCCAGCCGGGCGTTGTAACCTGCCAGTTTAAATTAATCTGAACTTCGTCGTAATCGCCTTGATTTGAACGCACCAAGCAAAGTGCTTTTATTTATTCCTGGTCGCGTAAATCGGCCTCTCTAGTCGGCTTGGACTAGGAGTAGTGGAAAAGCAGAGTATTTTAACTCTGGTTTTAGTCTTCGAGATGCCCTCGGGTAGGCATAAAAAATGATGGATTTTAATACCAAGCAATCTTGGATGGGCTTCGTCTCCAGCTAGTGGTTGGTTTATGTTTAAATATGTGAGAGTTTGTAAAATGAAAATACCGTGCTGTATGGCCATTTGATGGGAAAATAAAACCGAAAGAGAAAGGACAAGTAACCCACACACTCCGCCTGGTCTGATTCGGGGGATTTTGCCCAAATTCCCCTGACCTCTGTGTTGTGGACTTGTCGTGCTCATGCGCCCCAATTTCTGTAAGAAGTTATATTAGTATCGGCGTTTTCTGAATAGTCGGGAAAAGGAAATAAGCGGGACCGTGAGCGGGTTTCCACCCCGGCATAGGCAAGAGCAGCCATATTAGGCTTAGAGGGAGAGCTATTTTTATGGGTATCTTTGCGTGACATATGAGAGAACGGAGAAGAATCGGTCCTTATAGAGCCGGCTGAGCTGTACGTGGGCATACGATTGCATCCTTAATTGCAGCGCGTATTTTAAGCTCGTGTTAGACAAATAGCTCCCTATAAAGGTTACACAAGTACAGGTACCTTCATTATAATGCAATTCTGAGAGTCCATCAAAATATGAAGTTGGGGCTTTGAAGTCGTTGATTTGACAGCCCCAGTATAGTGATACTTCCTGTACCCGCCCCCTAAAACAATCCTTGATGAAGAAATGTCTTTACTTCGGTGGGTTTCACGATATGTGAATAAGGCTCTCCTATAAAGTTAGCAGTGTGGTACAGTAAAAACTGATGTGTTTCTTGGCGAGTTGGGCAAAATAAAATTAAAAAAAAAAATTGAAATACCTTTATAAATCACTGTTAAAATTCAATGTGCATTAGAGAGAACCTTATATCCTATAAAATTCAATTTAGCTGAGAATCCCAGTCGATTACCTTGACTTGAATTTCTGTGGCAAAGTGTGGATCTTGGCATCACAGGAGCAGTCTAGCTCTGCGACGAGCTTGTCTCGGCGTTGAGGCATTTCACTTTCTCTTAATCTAGAGGGCACATTATAGATCTCATAACTCCGGTGTGTTGTTTGCATCCTGAATTGGTAGACAGAAAAATGCTCGTTTGTCAGAGGCAACGCAGTAGGATTTTTTTCCTCTCACTGAATATATTTCCTGGATTAACAAATCTAAGGTCAAGTTCAAGGCATCAGCTGTAGCAATATTTTTAAATGTAAGTCGACATGGGAATGTTTTGGCGGAATTTTTTTTTTTTTTTTTTTAACGTGTAGGGTAAAGCGGCATTCCGGGCTGCGGGTGAACTTTGCATGGGAACGTCGCCTGAGATGTGGCCGTCCGTAGGGATAACCGCGTCGTTTAATAGCACCGAACTTTCAAGGGATTGCTAGGGTTGTTCCCTAAACCGCTCTGGTTAATTCCACATAAAATACATCGGCATGAAAAAGGACTGGAACCTGCTTATTACAAACGGCGCTAAATGACCCAGTTCTTTGTGGGTCTGGGTGGGAGTCGGTGGAAAGTGCCTGCTTTTCTGTACCGACGGATTATAACCAGGGAAATTTGCTTTCGCACTCGTTTTAGAGCCCGCCGCTTCGTCTAAACACCCCTCTCCCGCACCCTGTTTTTGCCAGAAGTCTCTTGCACCTGCATCTGGATAGTCGGGGGGAAAATGACTGACTGGATGTGCGTTTTCATGTGTCGGGAAGGTCTCACAGAGCATTCAAGGGGAGAAAAGGAGACGTTTATGGTAGTATCGTCAGTCAATAAATTTCTGATATCCTTGACCGTCTGAGAAAATACCTCCTTATGCCCCCTTAATGCCAAATCTGCCTCCATTCTCTTTCAGGAGCAAGCTACGAGCAGTAAATATAAAGAAAATTTTAGAGGGGTTCATCGCCCCGGAGCCTGGGGCGCGCAGGACTGGGGAGCCGGGGGTGCGGAGACACGGCGTTATGAGAAACTCCTGGCTCTTGTGAAGGCGCCGGGAGTCTCTCACAACAACAAATCCTTTAGCTGCAAGAAAATAGTTGTCGAAAAAGAGAAGCTGTCTATCTGGAAGAAGCTTCCTCTCTCGGAAAAAGCCCTCGATATTTCGGCTTGTTGCAGCCATCGGAGTCAGGGTCTGCCTTCAGGTAGAGCCCTCGGGTGTTCATCAGCGCAAAGGGATGCAAAATATCATGGTTGGTCGTCAACGACGGGTAGATCTCTTTAGGTCCGTAGCTGTTTGATCCTAATGGTCAAACTAAACGGGAGCTTTGGGAGGAGGGAAAAAACAACCACCCCCTGAACCTTTTCCATCTCAGCGACTTAAAAGGACACAGAGGGTTACGGAGCAAAGGAAAGGATTTCCGTAACTCATATTAAAAATCAATCTAAAATATTCTACGCCCAGATAAGCGCAGCCTTTTGAGATGTTCAAGCCTCCGAAATAATGTAAAGCGATTAAATACAACAAAAAAAGTCAGAATAACCTTGACTTGAATCCTGTTTACATCTGCCCTTTCTCTTTACATGTATTATGCAGTTTCCTAACAAAATCACAACCATACCGCTTCAGGTTTTGGACAATGAATAGTCTGTCCCGTATCATCGCATGGCGCTTCCATCTTGCCGATATAAAAAATCACCTATTTTTTGAATTATTTGAAAAATCTTAGCTAACTATTGTAACACTTCCTTCTATCGCAGTGCAAAGGGAACATATTTAGTCAAAAAAAAAAAAAAAAAAAAAAAAAAAATGGCTATGTATAGCTCCTTTCCGTAACGGACAAAAAGGCAAACAGAAAAGAAGAAATGCCGGTTAAGAACTTCTGAGCCCAAAATACCTAAAATCCAAACAATAAGCACCCTTTTCTGAAGCTGCATTCCTGGCAAATTTTGCGAAGAATTATCGCCTTCTGGCCTTATTTTCCTTGGAGAAGGTGGGAAGGGGTTGCACTTTTCGTTGGCAACAACGTTGCGAATTCCCTAATATTACGTTTTTCTAACAAGCCTTTGTAGACTGTAATCAACTCGCAAGTTTACAAAACACTGTCCTAATTCCTGAGATATTTTCTCCTGCTCGAGCCGTAACACCCCTCACCCTTCCTATGCGAGAGGACTGAAGCCAGCGATCGTGTAATATTTTAATTAGCTCCTCTTGACGCAAATTCCTTTTAGCACACGTTTCTCCTGTTAATTACAGGCACCCACCCTATTGGCAAGGTAAATGGTCGGCGTCAAATTTTTTCAAGCAAAACTGGGGTAGAAAAAGACAACAATTTAGATACTATAGAACTTGACCTTTCGGAGACGAGCGGTAGTTAAGTTAAACAGTTCCCTTTGCACGCCATCTGTATATATAAAAGCTAGGGTATCGAGGCGTCCTAGCTCTGTTTATATTCCTCCAAAGAAGAGATGTAGCTTTTTTCCCTCGCTTTGTTTAGCTTAGCTACGGGTAAATGTGCTCACAGTCTCCCCACCTCTTGGCCACGCTTGTCCTTTGCAAAAACGTCCTGCAGCAGAGCTCCCAAATTCGGAGCGGTTTTACCCTCTCTAATCCGGCCGAAATACACGGGAAGGCGTAACGAATGCATTTTGCTTCTCCAAACGAAATGCCTGCCTTTGTTTATGTTGTTTTCAGTGAGGTTAGCGAGGGGAAGGCTCGATTTTCCCCCTTCCTCAACGCGGAAGTCCCAATTACTGTATTAAAAGAGCAATTCAACATTAGACCAAATAATCAACATTGATAATTGTGCTGAACACAGCAACTTAACAGCAGGCTCCCTGCAATTACCCACACATTCCGGGGCTTTAAGCGTACATTATCTCTGTTTCACTTAACAGCAAATAAAGCAGAGAACAGCCTGTGCCTTGGGTGTCTACTCGCTCCCAGACGAGCTGCGCCCCTCGCAGCCTTCCCCATCACCCTCCCCGCTTGTTCTGCAGGCGGAACCGGGAGGCATTTTGGGGTCCCCTTGCGTTGCAAACCCGCTTGAAGAAATAGGCTGCTTTGTTTGGGGAGGGGGGAGCATAGCTCAAGCGATTCAGAAGTAGGCATCGGGGCTGCACGTGTGCATGCTGTGCAAGCACACATATGCCCAGACACACGCGCACCCACGCACACCCACGCACAGGCACACACACGCCTCTTTCCAGTCGCCTTCTCGCCCTTCTTGCCTTAATTTCCCTTTGTTTCCCAGAGGCAGCCCCGACCTCTGGCACGGCGGAGCCTCGCACGGCGCCGCAGCCCCGGCTGCAGAGGGGAGCGGGAAAGAGCCCCATACAAACCTGTGCCAGCTCTGCTCCCCATTTCTAGCCCCAAGGTTTGAAATTTATTGAAATGCAAGAGGGGGGCTGCAGTGAATCCGAGGAGGTGGCGTCCCGCGACTAGGCGTTGGGCAGCTCTGTCATGTCTGCTCTGACACAAGCTGAAGTTGACTGCCAAAGTGCTATAAAACCGCAGGTCAGTCTAGAACTGTTTTCGGTTCTCCTAGACGCGCCGTGTTCAATTATAGCCTTAAAAGCCCTAATACAAGTGCAAGAATTTGTTTGCCATCACACAGAGGCGGGGCGAGGCTCTGCAATGGTGGCGCCTTTGTTATCTCAAAGTCACTGAAATCCTTATACATTCCTTTTTGTTTGAAGGGAGGGGTGTCTGCGTGTGTGCAGGGTGTGGGGAGAGGTTTTTCATGGACGGAGTTGAAGGCGGGGGGGGACACAGGGAAAATAAACAGTGCTCGGATACCAAAAGAAGGCTTCCGACCCCTCAACCCCACCTCACCCCCCCGCAAAAGCTAGGCGGGGGGGAGAAAGTAAATGCGAGCGCAAGTACAGCATTAAGGAAAAAGCCAACCGGAGCTCTTGCACCCCCCACCCCAAGTTGGGGAAAAAAAAAAAAAAAGAGAGGGAGAGAGAGGGAAAATCCCCAAACCCTTTTACAATCCCTAAACGACACTGCAGTCTTCTGCTAGCGGTTTTGACGACATGCAATCTCTTTCCATCCACTTTCTAGCAAATATGTCAAGCTGGAAGATTAATTAATTAATTTCAAGTTCAGCTCGCAGACATGCAGTAAGCGTAAGAAGTTCTTGCAGCAAACCAAAATAAAGAGTTCATTACAGGGATACGTCCAGAGCATTTGATTTGTGAACGGTAACCCTTGTAAAATAAGAAAAAGGCATATAAACATTAATGCTAATAAATTAGTTTACTCCAGTACAAAGTAATTACTTGATAATATTGAATTTACAGCTTGAATTCAAACGCAATAGTTAACTATAATGTAGGGGAAATACATAATGAGAATATTTTCTCTGTGCACAACATGATTAGATTTGTTATTGAGTCAGTTACGATAAGCTAAGCAATAAATAAACAAATCGATGTTGACATTTAAATACCGAAGATCTCCAGAATTTACTAGAGAACTTTCTCCGGATATATAAATACTTCTACAGCACTGCAGAGGAAGAGGGGGGAAAATCCAAATATTCTTCCCCTAACATTTTCGTTTCCCTTCCATTAGCCTCCAAAGTCCACGGGGGCATGGATCTTGAACTACGTCTAATTTCCTAAGAGCGCCGACTTCACAATAGCCTTTTGCCGTTCTGTTTTTCTATTTTGATGAAATCCAGCCGGAACCCAAATATTTCTTTTCTGAAATCGAGCATCAGAATAGCAAAAAAATATTTTTTCCGAGAGCCTAGGGATGTCCGTGCCTCAAAAGGTGCCGTATTCTTTGGCGTATTTCTCTGTTTTCTTTGGCTCTGCTCATTCGGTGGGGTGTGCATTTTTATTGGCAGAGAAGTACTTTTTAGTCTTTGCCCTGTACAATCCGCTTTCTATATCATCCCTTTCATGCAACAATAGTAAAAGTTTAACCACGTTTTTAAAGTAGGTCTCCCTGGGTCTCAGCCTTCAGCGACGGTACGAAGCGAAAAGGAAGGTATCTCGGTACGGCAAGTTTGTTCCTAGGGGTTAACAGTACGTCAAATAATTTTAACTAGGCTTCTGGCAATTAAACTCGGAGTATTTGTCAAGCCGGGGTAGCCCAACATCCACCGGTTTTCCAAGTATTTAGCGGCAGCGTTGAAGCGGAGAGATCAGCAAACACTCTTTAGCTCCGTGGTCTGCAATTTAAAGGGCTTTCTGGCGTCGCCAATGAGGCAAGGGACGGTTTGGAGGGGATGAGGAGAGAGAACCTGCGTCCTGGGAACCCGACATTGTTAACTACCTCCAGTAAAGCTTGGCTGAAGCCGCGCGGGGTATTTGAGGTTAATATGTAAGTAAGGGAAGGAAGACACTAAGCGCTTCGGAAGTGAACATGAATGCAAGCATGTAATCTATTCACCATGAAAATCAGTACAGACTTGACCCTGGCACATTCTTCCTAGTAACGTTTCCAGAAAAACCCTGCGGGGCGAATTTTTTGTTTTTTCCCCCCTTTCTTTTTTTCGGGGGTGGGGGGGAAGCCCAAACAGAACCAAAACAAACTAAAGAAAAAAAAAAAGAAAAAAATAAAAAAAAAAAAAAAGGAAAAAACCCTGCCGATTTCTTCATGAGCGTTTCCTGCTCGGAAGCAGCTTTCAGAAGAAACCGTGCCTGCATCTCTCCTGTGCCCTCCTTCTCGGAGCCTGCCAGCGAGCCGCCGAACGCCCCAGCAAGCACACAAACAAACAGAAAGGTCTCACCTAACCCTGGGGGGATTGCTAAGCCTCTCTACTCCAGAGCCAGTGGGTGCCATGGACCGCGCGGCTAAGTCTGGGGCAGTGGCAAGGCGCCTTTGTGTCCCCTAAGGCTACCCCCCGGCCAACCTGCGCTCGGCTCGCCCTTAGGCGCTGGCGACGAGCTGTTGCTT
>NW_009205539.1:8562-9198 GCF_000690835.1 Fulmarus glacialis
CCACGTGACCGCACCTCCCTGCCGCCGCCGGGGAGAGCTTTCCACGTCAGCTTACGTCTCCCCATCTCTTACTTCACGGATCTGCTTCAAAGAGGCAGCTGCGTTAGAGAATCATGTTAAGCTCAGCTAATGCGGAGAAGCCGAGGTAGCCCTAATGATGGATTTTGATGAGCGTGTTCCTTGTTCCTCTAACATGTATTTGCCAAGTTGTACTTACTACGTCTCGGGTCCTGATTTTTCCAGCCTCCCTTCTTTTTTGCCCCAGACCCCGTCTTCTCGCCCTATGACATACTCCTACTCCTCCAACCTACCCCAGGTCCAACCTGTGAGAGAAGTTACCTTCAGGGAATATGCCATTGATCCCTCCAGTAAATGGCACCCCAGGAACAATCTGCCCCACTGCTACTCCGCAGAGGAGATCATGCACAGAGACTGCTTGCCTGCCACCAACACTGCTAGCATGGGCGAGATGTTCGGCAAAAACACAGCTAACGTCTACCACCCCAGCACCAACGTCTCCTCCAATTTCTATAGCACGGTGGGCAGGAACGGGGTCCTACCCCAGGCTTTCGACCAGTTTTTCGAGACGGCTTATGGCACGGCGGAAAACCTGGCCTCGGCGGACTACCCGGTAGA
>NW_009205540.1:0-11588 GCF_000690835.1 Fulmarus glacialis
GTTATTTCTGGCCAGACTGACAGTGGGTTTAAGTTACCGAATCTCACCGATTCCTTGGGAGACCTCGCTCGCACCCCGTCCCCTGTCTCGGGGGTGGAGCAGGCCAGGACCCTGCGGGTGGGGGCTCTTGCTCAGCAAGGCCTCTGGGCAAGAGGCGAGAGGTTCTCTTCTCCTGGCCTTCGCGAGAGAAAAGCAATCACAAATGCAGGGGCCGGGGGGGAGGGAATATTAAAATGAGGACCGAAGCAGAAGATTTCCACAGTTTGGCCTCTGAGCCACTTGGAGACAGTGAAACCTCCGCATGGGGCCTGCAAAGGCAGGTTTTTATGGCGACCCAGGGTTGTCTCAGATCAGCAGTAAAAATCCAGCTCCAGCATGAATCAGCTACTGCCACAGAGTTCTTACTGTCGCCTTTTACACAAGGTGTATCACGTTACAGCTGTGCCATGTATGTGATCTATGGGTGAAGCCTCCAGGCTGCTGCTGCGCAGTCACCCTCTTGCGTAGTGCTGTAACTGCTGACTGCTGGAGGTGGATGCAGATCCAACATCCGTGTAATTCCCTTTCCTTAAGCTTTCCAGGCACTCGTGGATTGCTTCTCTAGAGCTTCTCTAGAACACGGAAATAACACAGTTGCCACCTAAACTACCAAAATCTAACACACCTCTCTTTTGATAAGTAGGAAACTGAGTGACTACTCACATTTGCTTAGTGGCCCTTGGCACCCTTAAAGGCCCATGTTGCAGGTGTTTATGTGAGCACTGACTGCAATGAACTTGGCCTCCACAGTGGAAATACCTCCTATAAGAAGCAACAGTTTGGATGGAAACGTGGTTTAATCGAGAGCCCCAGAGTGGGACCACATGGGTCCATCAGCTGTGAGACCTAAGGAAGGGGGAGAGTGGGTTCTCCTGCTGGTGGACCAGGCACAAAGGAATTGGGTAAAACCAGCCAGGCCTCTCCAGAGTCTGAAGCCAGGTCTGATGCATCGGGTAGGATAAGAAGGGCTGCTGGTTCCTGTGCCTGCTGGTGCTTCCCCCCACAGCTGGTGCACCATAGCGATGGTTCCAGAGATGAGCCAAGCGTAGTTCACTGCAAGGCCCATGGTTTAGGGGCAAGAGTTGAAGGCCAGGACCTGCCAAACTCTCTGCTGGTATTTGGGCACTGCAGCCTCACCTTATTAAAAAGCATGGTTTTGGTCAGCATACCGTCATTTTTCTGTAACAGCTCACATGCAAGATTACATCAGTAAAGGTCTGCTACAGCACAGTACTGTTGTAGTATCATCATGATATAAAGATAGTAAGTAAAGAACTAGAAGACTCCAGAAAAACGGACACATTTTTAGACACAAAATGATACATGCAGCACCCAGCATCAGCCGCAGGGTCAAGGTCTTCCCTTACTATCATTTATAGGAAGCACATTATATTGCATTATAGCCCCTGGGATTTTCTGGTGAAGTCGGAGGGTGGATGTTAAATGAAAGAACAGACTTTAGGGCACAATCTGGACTCCCTGACTTAGATGAGATGCCCCACTGATGACAGCAGGGAGGTTCGTTTGAACAGTGAGGAGGGAAAGAACCAACTGGCACCTGCTAGGTTGAAGAAAGAAGTACGTGTGTATATATTTAAAGTTATTCAACAGCCCAGGGGAGAACACCAGCAAGCACCTCCATAACAATACACTACTTTTGGACTTGCAGGTGGAGAGATAAAAACAATCTCATTGTGTAGTTTTTTTAAAACAAGTGCACCGCCTTGCACAAGGGTCCCATCTTATTTGGTGTTGGCAGACAGTTCACTTTATCCTGTATTTTCACATACAAGATTTTTATTTTATGCAGCAAACATCATTGTCTAAGTGGCATTATTCAGCCTGGCATGGTCTCAGGCTCAATCCCTGTCCATTTTAGAGAGTGCACTGTGCTGCAGAAGCTGCTGGTGGTGTGCTGCTGAGTGCCCGACAGTGCTGTGAGAGCAAGCCACAGCTCCTCTCCTGCTGGTGACTTACCCTTTCACAAGCTAAATCCCTTGGATGTTTGATAAGTGAGAAATACTGCAGGACTTGCCCTCATCTTCATTCTTCTTTAAAGTTTTTTGTTCATATTCAGAACATTGTTGAAAGGAAATTAAAATCAGAAAAGGGGGAAGAGAAAGCGAGGGGGCGAGGAAGGCAGAAACTGCCCAAATCAGCTAGGCTTGAAATTGCATATAACAAATTTGCCTGTGATATTAAAAATGACAATTATTTATACTACATCAGAATTACAACAGTGTTTCTGCATCAGCACAGAGCCTTCTGAGGAGTGGCTGCAAATGCAATCTTACTCTTGAGGGAATGAGCATAGGATAGCACAAATTTCCATTAAGGACTGCACTGACTCATTTAAATTGCACTGCTGTTCTGAAAAGGAACAAAAAAAAATCAAAACTAAGCTCTCAGTAAACATAAGATCACAAGATTTGTGAGGATTGTTTTTGGAACTGGTCACAAGTTGCCACTGGAAGAGTTTTATGCCAGTGGGAGGAGAAAGCTGATTTGACAGAAGTGAGTATTTCGGAGGAGCAAGTTAATTCTGTCACAACTTGCAGTGGGATACAAGCAGGCAGTGCAGAGAGGCAGAGCAGGACAGGCAAGTAGGGCAGGTCAGGCTAGGCAGGCAGGATAGGCGGGGGGGGGCGGCGGGGTAGGGCAGGCGGGACAGGCAGGGAAATCCTCTGGATCCCCTGACTCCTTTTTGGCAATGCGCGCAACTGCCTGCCCATCTCCAGCCATCCCGGCTTGCCTCACTTGCTTACTTTTTTCAAACAGTTCTGCTAAACCAGAGGTTTCTGAGAATGCCTTTGTTCTAGAAGAACAGTCTTGAAAGAATGGTGGAAGCTAGCTATGCAACAAAGCCAGCTGAACTGAAAAGACTGCAGATGTCTATTTTTATTCTCATCAATTTAAAAAATATAATTTTTTACTCAGTGCAGTTATTTTCCTTGCTTCAACACTAAGTCATTCAGCGATGTCTCCTGTGTGCTAGACTGACCAGGATCCTTACACTTGTCCATTGTCATGGCCCTCCCAGAACCAGCGTGGCCTGCTCTCCTGGTGGTATCACACCCCACACGCTATGTGGCAGTTTCCTGGGGCCTCTTTTTATATACAGTGCAAATGGTTTGTAACAGTGAAGGTAATTATCTGCTTAGCTATGGCTACGATGCATAACCTGCTGTATCTACTGCACATCAGATTAGGTATCTTCCTAGAAGTTCTGGTACAACCTCACAAGACAGCTCTGTGGTTGGGGAAGTACTTTGGCTTGTGCAATGCATAAGGGCTGGGATTAAATCAGAACAGATTTTCATAATCGTTCCTTTTGATCTCTCAGCAGATTAAAGAATGGATTTCATTAGACATGTTCAAGAACAGGTTAGATCACCATCTGCCACTGATGCTATCCATATTGCTGAGCTTGTCTCAGTGTAGATGATCTCTTCCAGGCCTGTATTTCTATGGCAACTTACATGTTTTCATAGCTTTCTGAAGAATGGTTCAATTACTGGGTTGAACTCCAAGACACAAAGACATACGTCTTGTCTGATTCCACAGCTGAGCTATGTGCCCAGAGCTACAGCAAGTACATGGCAAGTCTGTTCTATTTTTCACTGAAAGCGTTACAGTTTATTACTTTACCTGGACACCTTCCTACTTGTGCACTCAATAGTTTGCACGCCCAAGTTGCCTCAGCCTGCACTCAGAAGTGTGGGACTTTTGCTGGGGACTTGTGAGGAAGCCAGCCCTACAGGTCTGTATTACTTCTTATAGAAGAAAAACATTATGCCTTAAATTTATTAAGCAGTTGAAAAAAAAAAAAAAATCTTTTTCCTGAGTGTCCTTGATTAAGATCCAGCAGAATAATATTTAAAATGTGATTATTTACATAAAAGAGCAACTTTGATAGTCTTGGCCAAAGGTATACAAAAGATATAAAAACTACGCAAAGGTTTTAGTTTCTTGAGGTATCTCAGGGAAAAAAGCCTCCACTCTGCGAAGTGGAGGTGGTATTCTCAGTGTGGAGATTTAATGATGTTGAACTTTGCTAAGTTACATAAGAATACTTTTCTTGTTAATCATTACGTAGGTATTATTTGCCTAGAGTTATTTGGAGCTGTTCATTGGTACAATGTTCCACCTTGGCTTGGGCTATTTTACACAGATATTGTGATAGTGACTATCAGATTACCAGTGCTCCTAAATTAGAATCCAATCTTTTTCCATGGCCATTTTTGAAGGCTATTGGACTGGTCAGGTAATAGCTTGCTGAGCATAGCAGTCCAATTAGTGCAAGAAAAGGGAGATGCTTGCATCTAGAATCATGCAGGATGAAGCACTGTAGATTCATAGGGGTTTTAATGTTGTAGAGACAAAAGAGGAGTAGGCAGATGAAATTATGCAACTCCTTTTTCATTAACTTTAACACCAAGTGAAAGGTGGATATAGGCACTTAAATATTTTGGCTGAACGACTGCAAAGAATAATTTAAAGCCTACTATCAAGACATACCTTACATCCACTGTAAAGATACAGGGCATCAACCATAAGGCACCACTTTGCTATATCAAATTTTGTTTCTGCAGGTAAGGCTAAAAGTTGAAAAAAGCAAAAGAAGATTGTGGTTTTAAAGAAGTCTGTAGTTCTTGTCTCACTTCTCCCAAGGCTTGTGGTTTGTCAGCCTGCAATCCAAACTACTGCTGTGTACTGGTTTTTGACTACCCCAGCCCCCCTGGACCCTGGCACCAGTTGAAATGGGCATTAAATGGCCGTATCAACCAGGTCCCTACATCTGTTTTGCCTTTCTGTCTGATGCTGGATCCCAATGGGGGATCAAAATCCACAATTAGGCTGAAATATTCAGCTCAGGTGACCACTGCACGCAGCAGAGCATTTATCTGCAGTGGCTGTAAGTGAGAGGAAAACACCTCTAGGGCTAATGTAGCCTCGTAGCCCAGTAAATAGAGTATTGTCCCTGCTAGTAACAGGCCACAGGCTTTATGCTGACTTCATAAGGCCTCAGGACTGAGGCTTGCCATGACTGCTTTGTCTGAACTTGCCTTAACCTGCCTCGAGCTGCCCTTTGTTTAGCTGTGAAAGCGATTTTTCTAATGACTAGGAAATTCAGGTGTAACTGTAGGATTTGAAGGCCAATGAAGAAAAACAAGATGTAAAGTTGGTAGTGAACATAAAAATGCCCCTAAGCAAGCAAAAAATAAGGAAAAAGAAACCAACAACATCAATACCATGCTCATCCTCACAAAGGTCCTGGGATGCTGACAGCTGGCAGTATTTCCTAGCCCCATTGCAGCCACTGGCTGTTAGACCCAGAGGGTCAGTGCAAGTGTGAGCATAACATCAAAAAAAGGGGTAGGTAGTAGGAAGTGTGCATATATCAATTTTACCTTTTTTTTTTTTTCCTGTAGTAGTATAGTAGTATTCTTTTCTCTCCTCTCTTCTTGTCTCTCCTCTCTTGTAATTAGATCTAGACTAATAATAATTCATATATTAGACTGTTAAAATTTGTTATACTAACAATAAATTGCTGACTTTACATAAAAGGTGTGTCTCCTTTTTGCTCATAACGAGCTTTTGAGTGTAATATTTGTTCAACTAGAAGTGACCAGTCAGACAGGACAGTGGTGCAGAAGTGATATGCTGGCAATGGCACTACTAGGTGGGACCCCAGCAACGTGTTCAAGTGCTGCTGTCACTCTGAAAACTCACCTCCTTCCATAGCAAGTGCTCGGCAGCAAACTGGCTTTGTGTCAGTGGGTTAACTACCCAGAACACCTGTAACAGGGCACAATCCTATGGATCTTGCAGATCTAATGAAATAATGCTATTGACATCCTTGGTCATGCACCCTCATCATGTTCCTGTTTTCTGACAAGGGTTTACAGATACATGTATTCTTTTAACTTTTATTTGGAAGGACAGATATACATTTTGCCAAAGATGATAGTCAAGCCCAGAATCTAGGAAAGCATCCAAAGAAGCAATATGGAAGGTTTCAATGGCTACTTTAGTTCATTACTAAATAACATGGAAAATTTACTTTCTTGGTTCTCAGGTATCAAAATCCAGCGTCTAAAATAGAAAGAGTGACCCTGCAATAGGAGAGGTGTGCAAGAGCAAGTCAAACTAGTCCCAGAATGACGCAATGTAAAAAGGGGTAATTCGTGGAATCAGCTGGTATAGTTAAGAACCTGCCTATGTGAATATTACAATTAGTCACTGTGTTTAAAACATTTGCCTTGAGGGAGAGGGAAATGTCTGTATTACAAGATACTGTAAGGTGAACAAATTTAAATTACCTCAGTGTAATGTCTCTGCGTAGACATAGCCTTAGAGTACATACTCTTCAGGCTTGACCCGGTTCAGTATAGGTCAAGCACATACTAAAAAATGGTAAGTGGAATTCACAGCGACACTGCTGTGGAGTCACCACATACTTAGCAGTAGGAGGGATTCATCTTCCTGAAAAGTAGTATTAAACATGCCTCTTCAGAAATGCAAATTCTGTACTTGCATCCTTTCGGCCAGTATTCAAGAAAGTGTGTAGGCAGACATGCAAATGTGTGACCGTTACTCTGTTCAGTGTGCTCCTGAACTACTATCGGGCTTCTGTGCACATAGAGAGCCATATTTAAATCTTATTAAAATGGCTGTATGTCTAAAATAACTCTGCCAAAAGAGGTTATCATTTCAGTTTCTGCTATGCAAGAGCACAGAAAACATCCAAGCCTTATACAGTCATCACTGTATAGAGAACTTTATGGAAAATTACTGGCAAATGTTAAAAAAGAAACTTTGCTTAGAAAATGTTCAGCCCATGCACTGCATAAGAAGAAACAGATAAGTGAAGTGTTTTGATATCATTATAGTGAAAAATTTGTTATACTGAATTAATTTCACATCTTTTTCATGTGTTTATAAATATTTTTACACAAAGGAAGTAAATAAATACAAAGGTAAAATGTTTTTGTTTGAAATCTACATGCTATCTGATAAATTTGTAATGTAAATGCTAAAAAAATAACTAGTCAAACAGAGCATGACTGAACACAAATTTTATGAAGACAATGTAACAAGAGGTATGCAACACACTGTATTTCATTCCACAATGCATACTGCTTGTTTAGCAAAGTGCTGAAAAGCTGCATCCCTTTGTGTTTGTTAATGAATCAGTTTCTGGTGAGTGTGCAGGCAAACAATAAATTGGAGGCTATTTTAACCACGCATACAAAATGGCTATGTAGTTGCATAGAATGGTAAATGCACAGAAGTAAAGACGGAAGTGAAACAATTTCAAATGTCATTCTATTTTTAGAAAATGTCAAGTTCCCTAAAGTTAATAAAAGAGAAGCCCACATGAAAAGCAAAATGTCAACACTGTTCTGACAATAATGAAACCAGTAAACCTGCTAGTAAGACCAAGCTAACAAAAAATCCATAGTAAATGATGACTGACCTTTCAGAAATGTCTATGTAGTTACCATGATCATTCCGTATGGTAACAGTACTTCAAGGTATAAGTATGGATCGAGTGCCAAAATATAATAAAAACAATAAAAAGCTGATGCCATCAATGCATTTGTAGATCAATCTCTGCATTTCAAAATGCTGTAAGCAGCATTATCAAAGGGGATACTGAGACCCACATACTGTGCAGATGATGGTGGGGGAAAATGTCTTTTCAAAATAGTATATGAGTAAGTCCTGATCGTTAATGAGTTAAGCATAAACTTTTGACCAGTATTCTGTGAACAAGTTACATGCCTTTTACTCATTTTCTTTCTTGTCTGTTCAATGGTATGCATCCCCTGCAAAGAGAGGTGCTGAATATTTGGGAAAACAAAATTCCTAAAAGGTAACAGAGAAGAATGAGGCAAATAACATCATACTATTATGAAGAAAACTATCAAAACGTAGTACTTAGGATGCCACTGTTGACACAAGCGTCTTGGGAAACTGTAACTACAGATGTGGATTTCCAGTCTTAGTCGTTGAGGGATAGAAACCACTTTTGCTGTAGAAACGTTTTTTCCCTCTGACATTTGTTTTTGAAATTTACTCAAGAAAATGTCTATTCTCATCTGGAAAATTTCTTTTTTGTTTAGACTGACTCCTAGAAATTGTTCCTTGTTCTTCATGTGTCGTCATAATGAAACTGCAAAATGAAAGATGAATTTGTCACAGTAGATTTGCTTCAAACACAGATTGGCTACAGTTTCATTTCACCTGATCAGAACACCTTTCCTGTTTCGTTTTCCCTTGCAGGCATTTAAAAAAAGCCAGATTCTTACTCTACGTGGACTTCTACTGTAATGCCCATTTATACAAAACACTAATGCAGATCTTGGATTCATATTATTAAAATCTCCGTATACTTCATATACTTAAAATCTCCCTAAACATTTTGAAACAATGATCACTGTTTTTCAACAGTTTAAGGCTGTCAGCGTGCTTTGGGGTGGGGACAGATATGATCCTGAAAGCAAGATTATGTCACTAAAGTTCAAGGAGAGGTCAAGAATATCTCTACACATGTCTTTCGAGGTCAGGTTTCTCCAAACACAACTGTATTTTGCCACTCAGACCTATTTTAGTGGATGAAAACTGCTGTGTTGTGCCTTTCTGAAAGAGGAGCTAAGGAGCATGCATGAAATCAGAAGTGAAAGAGGGGACTGCATAATTTTTCCTTGCCTCCAAGAATTTTGTTTTGATCTGAAAAACACAATGGCCACAAAGAAACCAGCTGCATAAGTAAGGATGAAAAGTAAGGCTGGTTAAAAATCTGTTCAGTTTAAGAAGTCGTCTGATAAAGAAGAAGCAAAAACATTTTCTAAATTATTACAGGATAATATTGTCCTTCTTTCAAGAGCTTTTATAAAGAGCTTGTCAGTAAATAAGCTTATGAGGGAGATTGAAATGGAACAAAAAAATCTATACTGTTGGCATCTGTGGACTGTGCCTACTTTTTATCTGCCCCAGAGAGAACATCTCCCTTTCACCTGACCCAGCAAGCATTTTATAACAGAACATGTATCTATCAAGTTTAAAATTAAAAGAAACAAATATATGCAAAATTCTTCTTTAGAAATTAATTTAAAAATCTGTAATTTGTTCAATTAGTCATGCTGCTTTCTTGACTGTCAATAAAACAGGGGCCATAAGCCACTTTAACATTCAGTTTCTGTGGACGCATTTTCTTGCCTAGCTTTCTGTTCTTCTGTTGCACTGCCAAATGCTACCACCAAATTAGTTATGCTGCTGGCATGTCCTGGTCTATTTAATTTGTCCCTTACAGACTTGGCTTTCTGAGAATGGCTGCGCAAACTCTTTGACCGTACTGATGGGAACCCAGAAGTCCTTTCTGGCTTTACTGATAGTAAATTCTCTTTCTCAGCCTTGACAGTGGCAGGCATAGAGGTGTAAGAGGCACTCATACCTGCTTCACCAACATCACTGTCATCATCTGTATCCATCTGTAACTGTTTCTGCTCCGCTTGCCTTCCTGCTTCAGAGATAAAACCAGGGTATTCTGGAGGAGGTTCTTGAGAAAGTTGCTGCTCAACTTCATATTTCCACTCTGTGGTCCATTGTTCAATTGTAGAAGGGCACACCTGATCCATGATGGTACTATATTCTGTGGTCCAGTTGTTAACTCCTCCAACCAGCTTCCCACCCTGGGCAAATATAAAGCTCCTTGACTTCATCATAGTGGTTTGATAAGCACTGAATGTTTCAGGAGGAAAATAGCGCATTGCTTTGGATTTGTCCAAGGGATAAGAGATGGTTGCTTCTAACTTGGTACGTTCTACTTTTAACTGAGTGTTCTGAAAATCTGATCTTGGTACTGACTGTCTGTTCGTAACAGCATCCATCTGGTTTATACTTTGAGGAACCATTCCATCACTCTTGAAAATCCACTGCTTTTCATCCCCAAAACCACCTGAACCAGAACGGGGTCTGGAGACATTCTGTGCAATTTCTAATGTAGATTTACTGTAATCTGCTGTGGTGACTGCATTCGCACTAGAAGTATAATGGAGACTGGTGTGGTGTTCTGGAACCAGCATCCTTGGGTCTGCTCCATCTTCTTTGGTACCAATAGAATGGGCTTTTTTACGCAATCCTATGGCTGGTGACATAGGAGTGGTACTGTCATATGTTAACTCATCACCACTGACATGGTATCTGTACATGCTGTAGCCATCAGAGCTGTTAACACTGCTTTGCCTTAGGAGATATGCAGCATCACACTCAGACGAAGCCCGTGAACGTGTATATGTCAGCTCAGATTTGTCAATTCCTGCCAGCTTCTCAAGAGCATTCACCATCCGATCAGATAGTTCTTCCAACTGAGAGAGTCGAAGGTCGACTGTTTGAAGAGAAGCTTTCATAAAATGTTCTCTTTCATTCACTTCTTCTAGCCTCATAGACATATTTTCAACTCTGTTGGGCATAAAAGAGGAAGAATAGAACAGAAGTTGTGGAATGGTGCAGTAACCTATTATAGGCACCCAGCTACTGATTTCTTCATAAGGCAGAATTTTGTGCTAAGTATCATGCATCATTCTTTTTTCCTATGTGTGGCATCAAAAGCACATGCATTTTCTTGTGATCTATGCTTTCCATACACCATATTAGATGGCTATTTGAACTTTGCCCTTATTTACATGCCAGGAGAGGAGTACAAGAGCTGCAGCCCTTAGGGACAGCCTACTATTAACATTTCTGAGTGTGCCACCCACTTCACATTCAGTTGTCCTCTTTCACTGTGAAGCATCAATTGATTATACAAAAAATACTTTCTAATGAGATGCTCAGAGTGTGACTTAAAACAGCATCAAGGCATGCTGTCAAACAGGTTTTGTAGCTGTATGAGAGAGAACGTATGCTGGTGCGTATGGGATTACTTTAGCTCTTGAAATACCTTTCAATTATCAGTATCAGCTGAAGGGAGCGGAATTATTGTCTAGTTCAATTAAAATAATACTTTTTCCCATTTTCTTTTATCATTTATATCATAACGGAAGTGTTGGTATCAGAAGAATGCGTATAAAAGTAATGCATTAGAATGTGACTTAGAGATCATACACTAGTAAATCAACTGTGGAAATTAAATTAACATTCTTTTGCTCTCACACACAAAAGATGATGAAGCATCTGGAGCAAGAAGCCATGAGAAATAAGCAAATCTGCTTTGTGGCCATAGACTATAGTGAATCAGTGAGGCTTACCAGCCCTGCTTTATTCTTTGCCACAATACCTAGGATTTTGACAAATTGCCATGAATAAATAGTGTGATAGAAACTACTCAAATACACATAACATATTTCATTTACTTCTCTATTCTCAAACTTCACATACTATAATGCAAGATGTTCAGGGCCTCCCTTCAAGAGAAAGATGTTTATCTGTTAAAGAATTATATGGCTCACAGAGCTATTTCATAAGAAATGTTAAAAGGCGGGGGCGGAGGGGGGGGGAGAGAGAGAGAGAGAGAGAGAGAGAGAGGGGGGGGAGTTCATCAT
>NW_009205540.1:11627-18487 GCF_000690835.1 Fulmarus glacialis
ATCATTTTTTTCATTACAGGGAGAATTTTTCATCATTTCAAGGAAGTGACAAAAGACCCCATTCTTTGACTTAGAACTACAAACAGAATAGGCCTTTAGCCTTTGGGAACAGTCCTGCCAAGTGACCTGGTAAAAAAGTGCTGCTGCCATTATCACCGTGTGCTTACACAGCAATATACAAACATTACCTAGTCCTCAGAATAGCTTAATGATTTACATGTGAATATTCTCTGTCTTTTAAATGGGGAAGTTCATACTGAAAAGCCAAATGCCTTGTTCAAAGCTTCCAAGAGAATCAGCAGTTGTGAATGCTGGACCCTAGTGTAAACCATAG
The DNA here is from genome assembly GCF_000690835.1 of Fulmarus glacialis. Lineage (NCBI taxonomy): Eukaryota > Metazoa > Chordata > Aves > Procellariiformes > Procellariidae > Fulmarus > Fulmarus glacialis. The sequence goes on from NW_009205540.1 coordinate 11,962, forward strand.
GTCCAAGGGAAGAATCCTCAGTGCTTTTATCATTAAGCTCCAACATGTTTCTCATGGTTGGATGAGCTGTTGGAAGCTCAACAAGCAGTAATTTGCTCAAACGGATAAAAAGCATAACTGTGATCTTCAGATGGGTGAGAGGGAAAAAATTCACCATGAACAAAAATGTTCTTATACCAAAGCTACCCAAACCAGCAACCTTAGTGACATACCAGTAGGAACAACAAAAAGCTTGCTCTTGTGAGAGATGCACCTGCACAGATATTTACTCAGGATTCACATCAACTTCTGAATTGGTGGTAGTTTTCTTCAAGATCTAAATCTTTTGTACTTTAACTCAACTTTGGTTATAATGAAGACACAAAAAAGCAAATATTGTTTCAGATAAGTGGTGTGGGTTTTTTCTTCTAATAGGTACCTTTCAGAGGTAACTCTGATGCGTTCATCATTAGATGATTGCTGCTCATCCTCTTTTTCCTGGAAGTATTCTTCTACACACTGCTCTTCAAACTCATACAGTTTTTTTAGCTCTTCATCATTCAGAAATAACTCTGTGCAAAACAGAAGAACAAAATACAAGTTTCCTTCTTCTGAACTTCTGGCAGACAATTTAAATCCAATTTAGCAGATTATTTTGGACATACAGATACTGCAGATTCTACTCCTGCACTAAATGAACAGATGATTTTGTAAATAGGGAATGAGTGCTTAGCCAAAGATGGCCACAGCCCTGAAGGCAATGTAATGCAATATGACCATCATCTGCTTTTATGACCATCCTCTGGGGGCTATATTTTCTGAATGGCCTTTGCACTTTTTAACAGCAGTGCTACGTGTTGAACAAACTGACTAGATTTTACAGGATAAAGACTAGGGCAATCTCTGCCAGTTTGACTCTTCCTTCATTCAAATATTGTTCATAAAAGGATGCCAGTTACAGGCAACAGATAATCTAATACAACAGATTGTTTCCCAGACATTCTTTGGATAAGAGCTTCAAAAATTCATAATCATCTAAGGAAAATATAAGGGAAATATAAGCTCTTGGGAACATTTCATCCTTTATTTGAATTTGTCTCTTTGTATTTGGAGGGAGTGTTACATTTATTTTTTTTCCCTTTTTCTCCTTTTTTAACTCAGAGGCATATTGTGCAGAAATATAATTACTTACAAAATGTTTCCTGTGAAATGTAGAAATACAGGAATAATTGTGAGCATCTGATTATTTCAATGAGGCATATAATGAAAATAATAATCAACAATTACAGAGTATGTTAGGAGAAGAATCCTCACAGTTCCCCTGTGAAATGACAGATAAATCTCTAACATGGCGAAATGAAAGTGGGGGTACTCTTAGACAGATTGCTCACAATCACAGAGCTGACACTACAGATGACATTTGAAACTGTGACCCTTTCTTCTCAATTTCATATTTGCCCTTCCCAACATATGGACTTCACTAGAACTTGGTAAAACTGGATTAAGTAGATGCCATCTCACTGTTTTAAGAAAGCATGTTAAAGAAAGTCTTCATAGCAGCACAGCATTGCATATTCTTAGTAGCCCATGGAGCTCAAGAGCTGTTAACTTGATACAAATTTTGTCCCATACTGTCTTCTGCAAATACACTTGATTATCAGCATGAACAAAATAGTTCAGCATTAGAAAAGCTGCTACTTTCTGCTAATATGGTACAAAGAGCTCAATTTCGAGAAGATTTCTTGCATACTCAGTCCCCTGTCACGCTCATCCTGGTCTCCTTCACCCTTCTTGCAGCGACAGCAGATTCGCTTGATGATTATGTAGATGTGGCTGAAGATAATCATTGGCGGTGGGAGGACAGGTCTGTCATGGAATGTCATGATCAGCTGGTATCGCTGGAACTTCCAGACTTGGTTGGATATTGATTTTACCTCAAAGAAGGTATTGCTGAAAGGGAACATAGGTACAATTTCTATTAGGCCCCTAAGTTTACTTATCATTGAGCAAGTACAATGTTGAAAAAAGTAGCAGCTAAATAACATGAGGCCACATGACTTGCTTGGTTCAGCTGTTTGTTGATGCTGCTGGACTGATGATTAACTTGAACTTGTGATTTCACTACTCCTTTTGAGGGCAGCAAAGCAGAATGTGCTCTGCATCCCTTATGTACCACCCAGAACAGTCCTCCTCCTAGACTATTTGCTTCTACCGTATAAAGTCCTTTAGGTGTTAGTGAAAAGAAACTTGCACAATTTATGAATTACATAATTGGTATTTTGGGGCTTGGTTATAAAGTATTTCTTTTAACACATGCCAGTATTTGATATTACACAAAGTATTAAATCCATGAAAGGTATTTTGTATGCTAAACCCAGAAGCTTCACATAGTTTGCCTTTAATATGCTAATCAGTTTGACCTACATAGAAGACTTTTCCAGTTTTCACAAAATGTTCTAAATTCAAACTTCATTCACTCAAACTTCTGACTTGAAAACATGGTGCATATTCTTGTAAAGGCATTTGTTCTTGGAAGCCATGGCCTCATCATTTCTACACCAAAACAGGGTATGTTACAAAGCTGTTTTATTTTGTAATTCAGTGGATATGAAGGAGTATAACTGATAGTATTCAATCCTGGCATAAAAACAGTCACGGTTATGAAATACCAACTAAGAGAAAGCAGACTTGATATTCTGTCTTAGATAAAGCTTTTCAAGCTATTTTAAGTTATACTCAGACAGCTCACTCCACTTCTATGATGATGATGATATTGGCACGTCCTTTTTTATATTTTCTGTCTACTACTTTTCTAGCTTTCTGTGCTTTAGAATATCTACATTCACAAAAGCAGTTAAAACATCTCTTTGAAACCAGAGAATTCTTGAGTACACACAGCTTTCGGTTTCTTTTGGCTAAGTATACATGAGATTATTTACCAATGATAAATGACAATCTGCCTTCATTCTGTGTCTCCTTACATAGCAGGAATTCCCCAGCTAGATCTCACCCCCTTGCAACCATGCTGGGATGGCAGGAGTTAACAGCATGACCTACTTCCCAAACTGCTGATTCCTTGGTCCTTCAGCCAATAATAGCTACCATTGTAAGATTCTTCCCCCTAGCGATGTGACTGGCATTTGAGCACTTTTAAATCCATGACCTTTTAAGCTACATAAATCAAATGAAAGACAGGCTTTGTGAGCTGTAGATTTATGGGCACACGATGAACTCTTTTTGTGGTTGTGACACCAGCTACCTATGCCAACAAGCCCTCCGACACTACCTGTTTATGGGCATCAAAAATGGATCACCTGCTTTACTCAGGTGGTATGTTTGGCAAGTCTTACTAGCAAGTAGATATTTAAATTTTTTTTTTTTTTTTTTTTATTCCTAGGTCATGACAGGAAAAGCATGCAACATAACTGTGGGTAGAAAGAACAACCAGCAGAAATTTATTTAGTTTTACTTCAGAGAAGTCTAAATATAGATTTCTGGAATAACCTTAAGAATGTGCATAGTGCACGTTGCTTGGACTGGCCACAGATGTTGGCAACATGTAGCCATCCTTTCTCTTGGTTGAAGGCAATACAGACTCCTTTTCTGGGTCATATAAGAACCCTGCAAGGCCCTAATTTCTTTTTCTAAATGAAAAGCAAAACAAGAAGAACAAAGAAAAAGAAGCCAGATGATGTTGTGATAGTGGAAATGCCTCTGCTTTTGATGTTCAGATTTTGATTCTGCAGTTCTATCACGGAACCATGTTTGTTAGTGGTTACGTGGGCTTCCATCATGTATGTAGTAAGTTTCATGGATACTGTTTTTCATTTTTCCAGAGCAATCTTGAGGCCTGTCACTACCCACTAAATGGTAATTGAAAGTAGCCAGATTCTCTCACATGCATTACTGCAATTGCTGGCAAATTCAAAGCAACCTTTCCTCCACTCTTTCATTCCAAGTATTTGCCAGTCATGTTCATAGAGTAATTGGATTCTGAGTGCAAATGCAAACCCTTGCAAAATCAGTTGATAGGCTCTCACAGAAACTCTGTCGTGGCAATAAGAAAGTAAAGATAGTGTATGATCATTTACATACTTGAACACAGCAATCAGCAGGTTTACCAACAGGATATTTGCTACCAAGAGGTAACAGGCCATAATAGCAGGAGTGAGCCAGGCCCCTGGTATACATGGAGGGAGGCGTTTACCATCATCATCGTAAAGATTGTCCCCACAAGGAGCTGAAGAAGAAATAGGAAAAGTATTTTTCACAAATTGCCTGATACTTATAAACACTATTCACATTTATTTAATGATGACACACGCATAAAATTTGCCAAGGTAAACAGATTTTGTCAGTTTATTTCCAGTAGCAAGTATGTTTAATTTCTACTTCAAATTCATCTTCTAACTACAGCGTACAAAAATAATTTCCCATAATAGTGAACAGAGAGGCAGCTCCAAGTTTACTGTACAGTGTGGCTTTCTCTTCAAATTCATATGGATTTTCTTTTTCTCATAGTAATAGTCTAGGACAAGATCTTAAATGTGCATACGTACATATTAGTAGTGGAATTAAAAAAAATTCTCCAACCAAACTTGTGTGCATACCTTGCCAAAGATATAAAAGAATTTACTTAGTGGTCCCAGATTGCTGAGCATAAATTAAACCTTTATCGGGGCCCTGAGTGTACTAAAGAGGCCTTAATGATCCTGACCAGCTTCACCTAGGGTCTACACCTACACCACCTATGCATACCTGTCCCTGCCTGAGCTATGTCAGGTGTGCAGATCTCAGCCCTGCCTCCTGGATGGACCTTGGACCTGTGTTAGTCGCCTGGATGGACCCTTCTTCTGTCTCTGGCCCTGTCTCCTTTTGCCCCTGACTGGTCTCCCTAGATGGACCCTAGACTATTACTTGTCCTGCCTGGGGCTGTTAATGTTACCAGCAGGTGGCCCTGCCGCCACTTCCAGGCCTAGTTCTGTTTCTCTTACTTTTCACAATAATTCTAAATTTTAGATAAAATTTTAAACAAAAGAGATAAAATTATAAAATGAAAATGATATAGTAACAGCAAAATAGACTGGTGAGAATGAGACAAAAATTGAGATATTGATCAAACTGATATAAAATAATTGCCTGAAGTAATCCTAAGAATACACAGGTTGTCTTGGGGTAAGAGCTGTCTTTGAGTTGGGTAAAGGCAGCAAGTTTGTTCTGTCTTCAAGTGCAGTGCCAGCGTATCTGATTTCAAATACAAGGCTAACTTTTGGAACCGTTTAGTAGCAGGTAAAGTGTTTATCAGCCACAGGTTCTTTAGCTGAAATCTTAGTAAATACTAAGATCTGACAATGAGTTCATTACAGATTTAGTTTATGTGAATAGACAAACCAGTTTTTTAAGCATTTTGCAAAAAACCCCAATGCTTCAACCTCACCTGAAAAATACTCCAAATTATTTGAAAACAGACTAATCTTATTTACTGTGGACTGAAAGAGATATTTAGACTATGATTAATAAAATATATTTTACTTACTTTTCAAACATCAGACCTACATTTTTCCTGTTTGTCATAAGAAAAGTGTAACAGGGAAGTCAAGCGAATCATAGTATTATTCACATGGACCAATGAAAGTACTGCCAAAACCCCACTAACATTGTATCTAGATAATCAAAGGGAATTAGTTATACTATGACACTCATGCATCATCATTTAAAAAAAGGATTATTTTACTGTCAATGTACTAGAAACAAGTCATAGCAACCACATAAGCTCAATTACAACTTCTGATCTGCAATTTGTATTAAAATAAAATATTCTTCCTCTGCTTCTTTTCAAATGAAACTATTACAGTAGAAAAACAAGATTCACACCTGAATATTGGATGAACCCTATAATTAAAATGTCAGTATCTAGTGAAGAAAAAGATCAATGAACTTATTCAGCTAAATGAGGAAATCAGCTCTCCACAGAGACTTACGATTAATTTCCATGGCATAGACTGAACAGCATTCCAAAGGAACGAAATAGAAAAGGAGGCAGGGAAAGAAAGAAAGAAAACAATAGAATAATATAGGAAAAAAAAACAACAAAAAAGATGATTGAAATTACAGTTTTGCCACCAAGAAAAGATAAGCAACTGAAATGTCAGAACAGTAGAGACATATGCTTAGAAACAATCTCTTTGTTAAAAATGCATTGCATTCTGCAATTTCCTTTTCATGTTGTTTTCCCCAAATGTTACATATGGCAGTGAATTAATGATATTAATAATAGAACACAAAATGCTTCTGGCAGATGATCATTTAAATATACACGATATTTCAGGCAAGTAAACAAAACTGGCGGTCACCACGAACACAAAACAACTCAAAATTATCACACAAAATCATTCTTTTAGCTATTATGGAAACATTTCCTCCTTTTTTTCCTCTTTTTTCTTTTAAGAACCACCCTGGCTTTCAGTCTGCCAGCTGTTTTGATTGAATAGCTATGTTTGTGGTAATAGTCATGATACTGATGTTCATAGAATCATAGAATCATTAA
>NW_009205541.1:0-27584 GCF_000690835.1 Fulmarus glacialis
GGCGCATCCCGTCCCTTCGCCGGCCTCAGGGGCTCTTCCCGCCCTCCTTCCCCGAGGCAACGCAGATCCTGAAGGGCCGGTGGAAAGAGGGGGTTAGCTCGGGAAGAGGGGAAGTTTAACCCCTTGTCCTCACTCCGCTTTTCAGAAGCGGCTCTCGGCGCTCAAGCTTGCGTCCTCGGTGTCTCCCTGTTCATCTGTGACCGGGCGTCCCAGCTGCTTGGAGGCGTGAAAACGCCTCAGACAAACTCGCTCTGTGGCCTTTTCTGGGACCTCTGGCCTTGCTTTATTTCCACGGTGACACTGGTTGGCACAATTATTCCCTTGTTTCAGGACTGGGACATTCTCTTTCAAGGAAATACTTGCATATTTACTTACATATGACCACAGTGTGTGCATGCTTGTCAGTCACTGAGTATATTTAATCTAATCTGAAATAGTCATTTTAAAAGTCCCTATTAATCCATTGCTTGCCTCTAGTGGCAGTTGAACTCAGTTTTTGCTCTTCTGCGTGCCCCAGGCAGCCTGAGCTTGAGCAGATCCTAAACCTCCACCTCTGGAAGTTGTCAGTGTGTCTGGAAACTGGAGGTAGGATGCATTTTGCTTTGGTTTAAGCCTATCTTCAGCTGAGCTAGCTGGCTGGGCTGCCTTTATAGTTGATGGAGAAGTAGTCAGTAGTCAATGGCATTTGGGATATTATTCATCTGATCAAACAGGGGTAGTTTAGGGTAAGACAAGTCACACTCTTAAATTTACCTATGTTTATTAGTTTTCCAGGCACTACAAAGAAACTCAAGGGAGACATGCTAAACAAGTTGGTACGTAGATTGTAAATACAGTTTTTCAGGTGAATCCCACCTAAAATGTCCCAAGCCCCTCCAGGAGCCAATCCATCAGGTAAGCTCTGAGCATGATACAAATGCAAACTGCATTGAGCACCATATAAAAGTAAATCCTAGAAATTCTCTTTTAAACAGCAGTGCAGCATTCCTATCCATCTTTTATAGAAATGCTTGGCCATTAGAGCAGTTACTAACAAAATAGGAGACTCAGTGACTTCCTTAGCCCAAATGATTCATACCTGAATCTGTCAGTGTCCTGGGAGAGTCCTTTAACTAGCAGGCTGTGGGCTAGACAGGATAGCAAATACGCTCTACCCTTTCTGCTGAAGCTGGACCACTATGCAGAAATGAAGGAAGGAAGGAAGGAAGAATGATTTCAGTTATTTTATAATTATTGGTCTTGGGGTGGCTATTGATGCTGTTGCCAGAAAAGGTAGAAATGAGCTAATTAAAATTACCGATGACAGAAAGTTGGGAGACATCAATAAAGAGCATGTTCACGGTAACACACAGGAAAAATTGAATGCTCTTGAGGACTGGGATAGTAAAAATGGAAGGAAATGCATGAGTAAAACAGCAGTATATTTTATGATTAGTACACAGGGAGGGGTGGTATAAATACTGGAAAGGGAAAATGAAAGGGAAAATTGAGCTTCGGAACTTTTTATTACATCGTTGTCAGCAATAGCAGGGAATTGCACTAAATGACCCTTCCAAGCATTTGATCCCAATTATTAATAATTTCTCCTTTGTCTCAGCCTTCATCCAAAGCTGTCAAAGTGCTCTAACCTCTGAGCAAATTTGTGAAGAAGATAGTTTTTTACACTAGAAAGCTGAGACAGTATTTGAGTTGCCAAATTCACGCATTATTCGCTGGATGAACAGGCCTAAAAGCAAATAGCTCCTCTCCAGGGCTATATCCTACGCATACGAGATAGTAGCAATACCTACATTCTGTCATGCATAGTATATCCTATTGATTTTATGTACAGGTTTAATAAACATTCTTCATTTAGATATCTTTTCCAATGTCCTTGCTTTAATAAATAATTACTATTCTTTGTGTTTTTATGACTTTATCCTCTGCAGGTTCTTTGGGCAACATCAATGTACCAACCCTCTCCGTTTTATTATTAGGAGATATGTGGGTTATTTATGGAGGAGACAGAGTAAAGCCGGAGCAATCATTGAACTGTGAATCTGATTCTTATATTTCTGCTCAATCTTTTAATAGTTACACTTTTTCATAGGGAAAAGAAGTATGCTCTCTGAAGTCCTTGGGAGCTTTCCCATTGGTTTTAATGGGATGAAGGCAAGGCCAAAATAATATATCAAATTGATGGTTTGTAGCAATTCCTGAAAAGTCTCTGTTTCAGGTCCTGGTTAGAATTTTTTTGTTGGTTTCTTGTTGCTTTCTTTCATCAGCAAAATGCTTGTAAAAACAGAAGCCTTCAGCAACATACTGATTTTGATAAAACACTTGCTGGGAAATCTTTCTCACGCTACAGAATGCAATTTGTAGTCAAATGTAGAGGAAGTTCCATAAAAGCTGGTGATTCAAGCTCTCAGCTGGGAAAGGGGAGCTGTGTTGATGTCCAATGAAAAGTTACATGATTATCCAAAACGATAGTTTCGGCAGAAACTCATGAGTAGGATGATAGTCATGGCTTCTGTAGGGACTAAAAAGCATCCAGATTCAAATCTCTGCTCTGTCTCTAGGTGCCGGGTTTTTTTCCCTCCAACTTCAGAGTCTCATCCAAACTAATTGCCTATGAGAAAGGCACTTCCAGAAGCTCATCCATCCTACCTATTGAGAATACAATGAATCGCTCTCTGATTACCCCTATTTTTCTCAATTGACTACGGGAGAGCTTAGGTAATTAGCCTAAATCTTTACATAGCTAAACTTTTATAAGTTGTGACTTGCACCTTTGTCTTCTAAGATTCTTGTTTTCTTCTGATTCTTGAGAACTTGCGCAGAAAAGTAAAATAATTTTCTTGCCCGCTCTGTCTACACAGAGGTTGGTGGTAGGTGGAAAAAAGACTATCCCTTATAATTTATTATCCAATGATTAATACTGAGGTAAGACATCAGTTTAATACTAATGGTATTATTTGTCCAGTCCATGCCAATATCTCATTTAATTTAGAGTGGTTATTAAACCTGTGCTGCATTGGTATAAACAAAAAGGTAGGAAACTTCATTACAGTGTAGCATGTATTGTCTTTCCTTTTATTAAGTGATGGAGCTGGAGGTAATGGCTCTAAAGAGAACTAGTTCTTTCCAGTGTTTTGGAGCACAGCTGCAGTTAGGCATCTTCAGCTTTTCTGCAGGATGGTAAATAGTCATTAAAGCAACCAGATTGATCAGGCTTATGAGAGACAGGTAGCTCTGAACTGCAGGGTTATTTCAAGCTGTGACAATGAAATGCAGGGGGATTTGGAAAAAAGGAGAAAATGGCAAGATGTTAAATATTTCACAAAATACACAGTAACATTCTTCATCGTAAGAGGAATTTTTTTTTAATCATTTAAATCAACCCCAGATGAAGCAGTCTTCAACTGCACACATAAGGAGTCTACATAGTACTCTGACACTGGTGAAGGAAAAGTATGTAGTAAATACCTATTTTATAAGTAGATAGAAATCAAATTACAATGCCCATCTTACCAGAGTTACAACCTGCTACAAATCTTATGCTGCAAGTTTTTCTCATGTGGGAGTTTTCATATTTAACCAGTAGAGTCAGCGGCATGGTTTACCTTGAGGGATCAGGTCCTACATTTAACAGTGAATAATGCCACACAGATGGAGGATGGGTGTTACAGCAATTAGGGGCACAGTGGTATATGCAGCCTCATGGTTAGAAGGTACAGACTTGAACAATTAAAGGCACCAAAATGTTAATAATGTTAATATGCACATCTCTGCTTCTCTCTGGATTTAAAAAAAAAAAGGCAAACCATTATATTAGCATTTCTGGGGAGCGTCTAGAGTAGAAGCTGAATGGAAAGTCACCAGTGGAGGTTTTTTAAATTTATTAAAAACAAACAAACAAACAAACAAAAAGCAATTCTAAAGAAAAGCTCCAAGGGAAATCGGCAAAATTACACAGGATCAGGAAGGAAATTTCAGATAGAAAATTTGGTGTGGAAAAAACTAATTAGCAGCTGGGGGACCCACTTGATGAGTTGCTGTTATTAACTAAAACCTCCAAAGCAAATGTTAATGTGTTAATTAGAAGCAGGGTAATAACCTCCTAGATTTCCCAGTGGGAAACAAAAAAACCAAAGCAAAACAAAAACAAGACTTTTTTTTTCTGGATATAACTGGCTAAAAACAAACATGGCAGCAAGGGAACCCTCCCAGTACTGCTTCTTCATTTTCTGATGTGTTTTTGCAGCGTTGCTATCCTAATGGTAATGTAGACCACCTTACTTGGCCTTTCAGCAGGGTGACTAGGTGGAAGCATGGGATCAAGAAGTTCATTTCTCTTTCTAGAAAATCAAGCAAAATCTCTGTCCTGACTGGTAGCTTTGATTTCTAGAAAGAAAGGAAAGGTCCCACCGTTGGCTTAGTTAGACTGGTTCCAAGTAAGAAATGGAAATTAAAAGGAAAGAGGAGAGATTCATTCTGTATCTGGTCGGTATGAAAGCACAAGAGAGTCAGGAGACTCTCAGACCTAGTGTGATGGCATGGGAAGTAAAATTAATGATCTATCCTAAAGGGCTGTTCTTCCCATCAGAAATTCTTTTCTTCTCATTTTATTTTGGCTTCCATGATAGAAATCAACCTCTTTTTTTTTTCCTTTTTTTTTTTTTTTTTGTCAACCAAACCTCAGACAAACTTGTAGCTGAGCCAAACCAAACCATATATTTTAAAACTGCATTCTGTTGAGACCAAGCAGCATAAAGGGATGGAGTTCCTATGGACATTTAGAAACACTTGAATTCTTTGACTTATCTTCTGCAGTTTTCTACTATTTTGATGCCTTGAGCTGTGTTGCACACTTTTCTGAGGAAGGCTCAAGAGAGAAGGAGGGTATTCACAAGTATGCACTGTCAGCGGGGCTAGCTTGTGGGACAGCCAGGGTTGGAGCCACAGCGCTTATGGATTTCGCAGCGCTTCCAGGAGTGCACTTAGTGGCTTTCCCAGTAAAGATACAGCCTTTCGTCTCTTCCAGTACTGAGCCAACCCGTGATGCTTGTCTTTTCATTTAGTCAAATTGGTATTGAAAAAACTGATTTTTTTTTATTTTGTCCTTACGTAGTTCTGGTTCTTTGTCACTAATCAGATCAAGTCCAAATCAGCTTTTTACAGAAACTGTGACAGTAGCGTCATCACCCTGTTCTCTGTCAAATCCCTCCCAAAAATCTCTTCAGCTGCTTTGGTAAGCTTACACTTTTTCTGTAGAGCCCCTTGATGTGTAAAATGTATGCGATGTTTTGATCAAAGGAGTTCTTGTACTTAATGCAAATTTAACACACTTATAGCAGTCAGATGTAAATGTATCAATCTAATCCTCCTGATCTCCACAGAGTGACACTGGGCCCACGGGACATCAGTCCAGCTAGCAAGGAGGGCAGGGATGATTGGTGAGGAATATTTTAACTTCTTTATTTTATTTTAATACTGTGTTAAGCCTTATCCATTTGTGATAAGATTAACTGATGTTCTGAACACCTATCGTCTAAAAGGTTACAATGACCACATTTGGGAAAACCTGTCTTTTTTCTTTCACATTTTTTCAACATCTAAGCAAATGGCAAAAAAAAAATCTCCTTTCTGCAATTCCTTCGGCCACTTTAAATGGCATTTTAGACATCAGAGGATAATTTTCTGTAGATTTATTTTCAAACACAGAACCAAATACATTAAGTAGGGAGGCTATTTTCTGTGGGTATTAATGGTCATTGCTGCCCAGTCTCATATTCAGTGAATGATTTTGAATGTATGTGAATATTGATTCTTCTAATGTTTTCTTTATTTTCCAGTCTCTGTTTATTCAACTGTAGTATCTACAAATTTGTTATCGAGCTAGTTTTTAATTCCAGGTAGAAGGAGTTCTGATGAGACAAGGTGACCAGTCACTTTCGAATCTGTCCCAGAATCATGAAGACTTTGATACTACTTTGATTTGGATTTTAGGAGTGGGATAGAGGACTAGTACTTGTTCCATATGACTTTCCTCTGAGCTATCGGGTTCTCCTCATCTTCCCTAAAGTTGTGGCCCTGGAAATTTACTCTTTCTCTCCTCTCTAACAAAAGAGTGGGGGATAGGGGCTCTAATTGCTCCATTGGACCAGCTTTCATTGGCTTTGATAGCTGTGTTGCACTGTGGGACATGGTGAAGAGGACGTGTTCTAGCACTTACTTCTGGGGTGGGGTGAATCTTCCTATCCTGTATCCTATTTCAGAGGCAATCACCTTGCATTACATTTTCCTCTTGTTAAAAACAGTTAAAGTTATAGGCAAGATATTGCTGACCTGTATGAATTCATTTTATGATGGCTGCATGGAGAGTCCCTGCTGTCTACATGAAGTCATTACTTGGGAACCACTGAATGAGTGACCTCATAAATTTAAGTCAGCCAGGAGATAGAAGGCTTCTGTCATTCCTCTAATTTGTTCATCCTGTGTTGCTCTGAAAGCTGGAATAAAAGTGGAGTAAAAGAGGATTGTAATTTTCTTGAGTTCAGGTCCTTGCTCTTCAGTTGCCTAATTAAAAACTGATAATTTATTCTCATTTAGGATTCTGCAGAGAAAAGATAGTGCTCTTGCACAAAGTTTTTGAAGAGAGCCTCTGCAATGGATAAAATATGGAGCTAATTATCATAGCAGATATGTTTAGAAGACAGTGATGCACTGGAAAATACTTTCTTTGCAGGATTGTCAAACTCATGGATATCCTGTTCTTTATCCCGTCTTTATTCCCACTGGCTGACATTCATTGGCGTGTATGCATTTGCAGTATACAAAAAGAGAGATTTTCTGTATTGTCTTCTTTTCCCTGTTACACACACAGTTCTGCCTACTAGTTTTATCAGTACAGGCACAACAACTTTGCGTCTTTTGGAGGTGTTCTGTGAAGTGCCTTTGTATCTGACTACCTCAATACCACACTTGAGTTTATTTACTTTGTAGGAAGAATATTGCACAGAAAAAAAGGTGAGAGAGAAGACCTGTGGTTTGACTTAAATCAGTGTGTTTTGCTTTGCAGGACTAAATGAGTTGATTGCAGCACATGTAGGAGTGAGTTCATATTTTACAATAACCTCTGAAGAATAGACCACATTCCGTAACAATTGTATTCTCTACGTATCCTCATGTTGTCTGCCATTTCAGTTTGATATAACAAGCACTGAAAACAAATATTTCTCTTGGGTTCCTTTATTCTGAAAACAATTGCTATAGCAGAAAGATTGCAGCCAGATGCATGTCATTTTGCACAAAGATTTTTGTTCTTTGTGGCAATCGAACATTCTTGCATCAAAGTCACCATTAGCTATAGAAAAGTGAACTGACAGCAGCTGAATCGTCTATAACACAGCTCTTAATCAGAATTTGTTCTTGAAAATGTTACTCTCCTCCCAAAAAGAAAAAACTGTAATAGTTTTTATTTTTATTGAACCAGTTTAAGAAGTATGACTATTTAGCTTTATAACATTAAATATAGAATTATTGCATTGAATAAAGGCTTCAGGAACAGCAAAAGAGGAGTGTACCAAATCATGGATTTCTCTTTCTAAAAGAGTCAAACATTTCTTTCTTATGGATGTCTGCCTCTCTAGAAAGTTACCTGGCTGCTTTGGTATGCGGGAAGGGAGTGGATTATTTCTTATTATTTATTTAGAAACATATTTTTTGCCCATCACAATATTAACTTTGTAAGAGTATTACTCATCCGCATAATACATAGACAGGATATTTAACTGTCAAAGAGTTTACAAGTTAGAAGAAGCAGTGCAGTGTTAGGTCTTTTTTTCTGCTGTGAACTTCATGAGGGGTTTAATGTCATTTAGTGTTTTGCTGCCTCCAGTTCTAGTCTGTAAAATAGGTGTAGTAATTTGATAGCTATGAGAAGGTATTGGGAGATATTACAATTAGGAGAGGTTCAGAAAAGAGATTGAAGGTGCCTGAACATTGAAGACAGAATGTATAAGCTGTTTTTTCTCTTTCTTCATATAGTTGTTGTTTTCCCAACCCTCTTATCTGTATCTTAATAAAAAACCTCCTACAGTTTCAGTGAAGGACTGGAGTTGTGCATAACAGAGAAGCAAAGATTTCCTTACTTTTTTGTTTTGATGTTGCTAGATCAGCTTCTGCATCAGACTTTTTTTAAAAATCTGTTTATGTTAAGCTAGTTACAGTCTGAGCTGCTTTGTTTATTTATCAAGCAGGTGCAACAAGTGTAGAGGTTTTTCAAGCTTGTGATAGTTATCCCAATGCTGTCTTTCACTATGATTTAAATCAGATTAATGCAACCAAGATGTGTTAAAAATAAGTAATAAGTATGTAATAAAATATGTAATAAATATGTAATACAAAAGACCATTAAGACATTTGAGAGATTTCATACTTAAAAAGGAAATTCTTGTCTAGAAGTACATATTGGTTCCCTTTGCTGTAAGGAGAGGAGCCCTGCAATTTGTCTGAAAACAGAAACTCACAGATGTTTATGTCAAGAATAGAAATAAAGTCCATCACTTCTAACCAGGTGCCAAGGAAAATCTTAATATTTGCGGAGAGTATTATTTTCCTTAAGTTCACATTGAAATAATATGTAAATATTCTGGGAAACACATGATATTTTGGGAATATTTATATATTCTGTCATTATTATGATGTAGTAAGTAAAAAAAGCTCCTTCAGCATATCAAGGTATTACAGTGACTAGCTCAGAAACTTGGAAGCAGCTGCAGAGCCACCAGCTGAAATGCCTAGGTAGGCAAACAAAGAGTTTTATGCTGTTTGCAACGTTTCTTCCAGATATTGGCATCTGGGCTACTTGGCATGTATACCTCTCCTACCCTTCCTATAGCAAGAGACCACTTGTATGCTTTAGTTTTATATGGTTATCTGTATACTTCAAAGAGTGTCAGTCTCTGTTAATCTTTAAAATGTTTCAGAAGTGAGAATTCCAGAATAGTTAGAAGTTTTCTAGTACATTGAAAAGCAATTGTCTTTGTTAAGGACCAGATTATACCAACTGCCATAATATAATATAGTTTGTGCACGCATATAATAGGCACATTGCAATGATGTTCTTATGTGCATGCGCACGTGATTATAGCGTGCTACCAGGAGGGGAAAAATGCATATGGTAAATGTAAAGAGTAATGTAACTAGTGTAAATGTAACTAGTGCAGAAAGTAGGATTTCACTGTAGTGCTATTAGCTCTAAATGAAAATAACACTATGTTTTAGAGAAGCTCTGAATTTAGCATATTTTTAAGATAGTTATAGACTAAATAGATTTCTAAAGATTTCCAAAATTTATAGATAGGAAAAGAGAAATAATTTACTGAAAATCCCTTCAGAGAACCTGGCTTCTGGTTCCATTTTCAGTTTGCCAAGCCATGCACAGTTTTACTTAGCCATGTTATACAGCTGAGACTGACCTTCTAGATTTTTTAAATTAATTCTGAAGTTTTTGTTTTGTTGAAGACAAATTGCTTTTTTAACCATAATGCAGTACAACATGCTAGTGTCTTTTAAGTACCGCTGGATCATGGTATAAATTAGTACTCTGCTTTTACAAAACTTTATCTTTTAATAAAATCAGTTATTAATTTTACAGCTGTTGCTATTTTGATCTCAAATGCATGTGTTCAGTCTTACAGTTGGATTTCTCTTTGTGAGTTGAAAAGTTTCAAAACAATTATTTAACTTTTTCTAAATATACTCTATTACAGAAAAGCTAACTTCCCGTGTTTTGTGCACAGAATTACTATCTTATGAGGCTTGCTTTAATATAGTACCTGAGAGATTTAACCTCTGAGCTGTTTGAAAGCAGCATCGCTGTGCATGTGGAAAAGATAGAAATGTTAAGTTTAGATAAAATATTACATGAAGTTTGGCAATAGAGCTTCTGGAATTTCAAGTTTATCTGTAATTTCCCTGCAGTGAAGAGAACACCCTTTCTCCAGGGCTGGTGAAGAGTTGTAGCAGTTTTATTTACATCTAGTGGAAATTATGAGAAAGTTTGCAGCCCTAGTTTTTATGTGGATAGATCCAGTCCTTGCACCACTTTAGTCAGTCTCTTCCCATGGAAGTACTCCACGGGAAACAAAAATTAAAGAGAACAAATTCAATAGCAATAGTAGTGTTATTTTTAAGCCACTGTGCTGAACAATGTCCCCTCAGTAAAAATAATACAAATACTAGACTATTGACCACAATAAATGAGGACTGTTTTAGAGTCCATTAGGCTTCTCTTGTCTTTCTTACACTGTAGCTGTAGTGTCAAGTATTAAAATTACTGGAAGTCACCTGTGGAATATTTTATGTCCTTAAATACAGGGTTGGTGATATTTATTTTTAGGTACATAGACCAACAATCCTTCATTATTTTGCCTTTTTGCTCTAAATTAAAGTATTTGTCTTGAATTTCAAGAGACATACTTGATACATTCATTCATGAGCTAAAATAAACCGAAGTGAGCCCACAGAGGAAGAGATTACTATAGGAGAAAAGCTTTTACTACTGTTAAACCAGCCAAATATTTGCAGTTTTGCAATGATTCATCCTTTTTCCTCTCTTGTTCAGCAGTATTTTGGAAGAGCAGACTAAGGAAGGAGCTAATGATACTCCTAATTCAAAAGAAGATTAAGTCCTTTTTTGGTGATTAATTTTATCTGAACCAAATCCTTCGTTGCCATAATGTGGCCACAGAAGTGAGCGGAACTGCCCCTATTCATCCCAACTGAAAAGCAAGCCCTTTATCTTATGGCTTTATTCATATTTATTATTTATTTTAAAATAAATGCTACTATTTAACATTCATTATTATTTCTATGAAAGGAAATACTCAGGCCGGGAGACCTATCCTGAGAAAAGTATGGCAACACATAGATTGGGACCATCCTGCAATGGATCCTGCAAAGAGCGAGGTTGGGACTGAAAGGAAGCTCACAAGTCATCAGTGTGGTGCTCTGCTATCACCAACCGTTTTGTGGCATGAGCCTGATCCTGAATTGGTCAAATTCAACCACAAAACAATTAACTTCCCAATCCTGCTCAAAGGTGCGTAGTAAATTACTCACAAGTGAGAAACCTTCTTTCAGTCTCCACTGTACGTTCGTTTGTGATATTATGTGTGTTTGCCTTTTTCCGCAGATAATACCTAAGGTTGTACCTTAGGTTAAACAGTTCTTTTCTGTCCCTTCCCTTCTTTTCTCCTGTTCTGTATGTACGGGCAGCAGCCAGTTTCCCTCTGTCCCTTTAAGGTGTATCCACCCTCTTAAGTAACTTAGTTCCCCATTCACTTTTGGGTCCTCTCCCTTCAGCATCCGCAATGCGAAAACATTAGTTCAATCCCAACTGTCTGTGGGAGTCACTCAGCTACTTCCCTCTGAAATAAAAATTAGCTGTAGTGTTTGTGTTTGTTCACTTCAAAGACCACTCCCAGGGGATCGTACGAGCAGTTCTAAAGGTTTATCTCCCTTTGTCCTATACAGTCCTCCAAGGCCCTACTAGAAGGCTTTACACCCTCAAGAAAAATTCAATTGGGCCTTATGGCAACAGGGAACAGCCCCAAGAATCCCAAGTAGATGCGTCAGTCTGCTCTAGAGAGGGTTTAGCCCTGAAAACCATGCACATCATAGAATCATAGAACAGTTTGGGTTGGAAGGGACCTTCAAAGATCATCTAGTCCAACCCCCCTGCCATGGGCAGGGACATCTTTCACTAGATCAGGTTCCTCAAAGCCCTGACCAGCCTGACCTTGAACACTGCCAATGGTGGGGCAAAAGACATCACTGCTTTGCACTTCCTTGCATAGGGGCCAGGGATCATTCACTGTGGCAGATACATTTAGCATCCTTAGTATTCTCAGGCTTGCAGTTTCTCTGATGAAGGAGTGTCCTTTGGGCCGGGGTTTTAAGATGCTGAGTCCTCAACAGCAATACTCAATTAAAGTATTCCTTGCTTTTCACTCCAGCCCTGTGCTACTACAACCATATCGGTAAAGATGCCTGAGAGGCTGGGTTGGGAACTGGACTGTGGAGCTTGTCTGGTTTAAAAAAACATGTTGGGGTCTCAACCATTATACAGTTTTCTTAAATATAGTTAAAAGTTGTAAGATAAATGCGCACAAACATGCATATCAGTTGCAGAAACCAGAAGGGAGGAAAAAACCTTGAGATTTACTTCCATTTATTTACTTTTCCTCTTACTCAGATTTAAATAGAAATACCAATTTCTAATAAAATAAAGGAATATTCTAATTGCTGATCCACCTCTTCATGTCTAAAAGAAAAAACACATTCAGACCTTTGTGTTCAAGATGTGCCAAGGACAAATACTGCATACAGGCAATCAAGACCATAAGAGTAATTTCCAGAAAGACTGTTTTATCCACGGCTTCTACCTCTGTGTTTCAATAATACCTGCACTTCTGTGATGTTTCATCTGAAGAGCTCAAAGCACATTATAGATACAGGTTTAGCTAAATTGATAGCGGTCTCTGAAAAGTAAGAAGGGTGCCCATCTGCAGGTGTGCCAGGTGGTACCTCAACAGATAAAACATCCCGCTCAAGGTCAGAAAAATGAGTTGGTGGCAAAGCTGGAAGAGAACTTTGAGAGGTTAGTTTAATATGTACTGATGGCAGCTAGCTGCCTTGCTGCAGCTGTGCTCGGGGAACATCGATCTTACTCTTGTTGATACAAGTGAACTTCTCTAGACAAAGAATCGCAGATAATACCAAACCATTTATCAGCCGTTAAGAGAAGCGAACTGTAAAATGTTAGGCTGTCACAACTGTAATGCAGGCAGCAATTAGTAAGCACTAAAGTGGTGATGTTTCTCCTCTGCATCCTTGATGCATGTTTCCATAAAGCTTTGGTCCTATGTAAAACTATTTGCTAGACTCTTAGCTTGGTAAGCACATATTCTGATCACGGAGTACTTCAGCCTGAAAACCCTTCCACCGCTCATGCTTTTTTTAAATTTAGTATTCAAGGATCTTTCCATTTTGACATGCTAGTCATGTTTCTGGAAGCAGAAGCACCTAGCTTATAACTAAGTCCCTAGAGGCCTGAAAAGAGAAATGTATAGCTTCAATACCTTGCAGTGAAATTGCTGTGCCATTAGAGGCAACGTGCAGACTTGACCTATAAGCAAATTAAAAACCAATGAGTTAAAAAACTTTGGACAATGCCCTTAATATATGCTTTAACTTTTGGACAGCCCTGAAGTGGTTGGGCAGTTGGACTAGATGATTGTTGTAGGTCCCTTCTAAGTGAAATATTCTATTCTATTCTCAAAAAAGGAAAATCCAAAAACCCAAGATGTGGAGAGTAAAGTATAAATCCGTACTCTTTTCCACGTCCATCTATTCCCATTGGAGTTGTACTGTAACAGTAAAGGGAGAGTAATAACTTCAGCAAGGTGCCTTAGTCATCTTTGATTCCCGCAGCACTATATTAGCTATCTGCTGGTGGCACTCAAAAGAGATAGCAAAACAAAATCATAGCTTCTGTCCCAGATAGGTAAATATAAAAATGACTACAGGAATGGTTAAGCAGCATTTCTTCTGTCCACTGCCAGCTATAGTAGAGATACCCCATTCTTCTCTAACCGTAGGTGACAGATGAGTCTTCTTGGCAGACCCAACAAAACCCATCCCACCTTGAAGTCATACAGGGGAATGTATCAAAATAAATAGATCATCAAGTCTGGTGAAATACTTGAGAGGGTGAAAATGTATTTCCCCATGGCTGATCCTTGATTTTATGTGATCTTGAAGTGCCTTTTTTCTTCATTCTTTCTTACAGAAGACCGCAAGTAGCTTCGTCTCTCCTGCAGGAACCTGAACATATTAAAAGATCAAAATGAATGTGCTTTTAAAAAAAAGTATTTCCCTCAGTTCCCAATCATGCCATATTAAAGCTGTAATAAAAACCATGCACAATTTATCTGCATGATTTTTGTTTATCATTTATCTTAGCATACTGAAGAACAGAGTCATTCTTCTCCCATATAGTCACTTGTTCTTGCTAGTTTTATACTCACTGAAGCAGTAATAGTGCCAAAGCTTGCAAAGAAGTATTTAAACACTAATTAACTTCTTAATTCTGTGTGTGGGCAGGCCCCTTGTTTCCCCTGGAGCACAACTGATTTTCAAGATATTTATTTGGGATTTCAGGGTGTTTGCATATTGTGTATGGCTCCCCATGTATGTGTTGGTATGTGTGTGGGATGCCTCTGGGCATATTTGCCTGCAGCTGAGCCTGCACGACATTCCCCTTAGAACAGGCAAGTTTTCCAATATGAAAGTTTAAAAAAAACAACCCTCTCTCCTATTTTATTTCAGTTGCTAGATAAAAGGCAGCAAATCGCATGGTCCATCAAGCCATGTTACAGTGGCACAATAAATGCGTGTCACTCCTCCTGGCCGTAGGGTGCTAGGGGAGATCAGTTTTCAGCATCCGTCCAACAGAAGTTCAATCTGGAGCAGTCACCCTCTGCAGAGGTTTTCCTTTTCGATTTTTCCAATAAACAGATCTGCATGGTGTTATTGCTAATGCTAATCTGATTTTCTCTGGGAGGTGGTTAAGCATGTGGCTAGAATTTGTATTAGCGGTTACTAAAATTGCTTGTGTTTCCATACTCCCTTCCCATTCAGCTTCCTCTCTACAAGTTACCTCTGCTGTGGCATGTAAGAAATGGCTGGAAGAACAATATTGAGACTCTACACTGAAACTGCATATAAAATGTATCCAGGCTGTGCGTTTCTGTGTGTTGCATGAGAAGCCTTCTCAAAAAGTAAGTTCTCAATGCAAAATTCAGACCTCAAATCATTCAAAAATACTGGCATTATGAAGAGATTTTAAAATGGTTTGTTTTGAACAACTGCAGAAATGGCTGTGACTCAATAATCCAGTTTATAATGTAGCCCTTTCTACCCTAAAGCTGCCTGGATGGAGCAGGAGTGAGACAAGCCTTGGGCACACCTGTTCGTAGCAGTTTTTTCTCATCATTAAAGACCAGGACACTTCCAGGGGAAGAAACAGGCCACAACTCTGTAGCTAGAAATCATGGAAAAGCCAGGGCCATTCATGCACAGTTTAGATGCAATTGGTGTCACCAAACTTCAGGTGCGCTAGTTTTATTCCTTAGTATTTAGGGGAAAGACTTAAGCACTTTAGGGACAAGAAGGCTTTGGGAGGCAGCTATGCTGCAGACAGCTGAAGTTGGGAGAGATGTGTCCAACCCTTTGGGACTAAACTTTGTTTCCAGCCCCAAGGAAATGCTGAGGTAGCATTGAAGGACTTGTTGTTTCACGCCTGCCCGACGGGAGACTGGAGCCACGTAAGAATAGATTAAATCAGCCCAGCTGGTGTTATCTTCTTCATATATTCCCCTCAGAGCAAGAGCAAGGTGCTGTATGGATCCTCCCGTTCTGCTGCTGCTGCAACCTCCAACGCACAGATTCCTACAAAGACTTCTGCTCACCCAGATATTTGAGACGGGCCCTTTTGCAGGATCGAAAAGACCCATCCATGACTTTTAAATCAGTTTTCCCTTTGATTTGCTTCGTTCTGTGTGATTTGTCATAACGCTTCAAAAAGAACCACCTATGTAACAGATTTCCAACAATGACATGGGTAAAGCCGAGCATTAACCTTAAATGTTTTTTCTCCTTGTTACGTTGTACTTAATAGTGCATAGTTATACTCCTTGTGTGTTGAGAGAGCAGGAAATTATATAGTAAATGTTAGCAGAAGCTGACGTTTAGGCTTTTATTATCACTTGATAAACCCATGTAAATCCCATTAATGCTGAGAGGAGTTATATGTGTATATCAGGGGAAAAAAGAGACCATTTGCTCTCGATTGCATGTAACTAATTAAAAATTTAAGAGCATATAGTACATAATTATATTGGACTGTAGTTTAATGCTCCTGAATGAAAAATGCCAGATGAGCTGAAATGCTTATACAGAACAAAAGAAACTCTGGCTGCCTCTGTGCAGAGAGCCTGCATGCTCTCCATGAATAGTCCTAGTATTCACTGCTCATGCTCGCTCTACAGTTGGGGGCTGACGGAAATAGGCATATCGCCCGCTGTGACCTTGGTCAGGATCTGTAGAGCAGAAAACAATGCAGGGAAAGACAAGAGGACAAGCCTTGGCACCTATAAGGCAGTTTCGCATCCTCTGCTGAACTTATTTCTGGCAGTATTTTACTTGCCAGTGCAAGCAGCAGTCAATGTCTTAATCGCCACATTTCTCACCACACGACAGCCTGTTGCAACCATCAGAGAAGCTCAGGTTTAAGGCTGCTCTTCTGGGAAGAGTCCAGTGCCAGCATACTCTAAATGCCTGTTGATACCCAGCCTCCAGAGCAGTTTCAGAAATGTGTGCATGCAGGAAGGGTGTCACCTTCCTATGAGCAAGAAGCCACCAGCCACTGGTATGGTCCAGACAGGATGCTCATGGGGTTGCTAATCTGGAGTAGAAAACCCAAATCCATACCTTCTGCTTCCTATATAATTATGTTTTATTTCACAAGACTGTCTTAGAGCCATGTTAGAGTTAATATAACTGTAAGTAGCCAGTAATCTTCATTAAAGACATAGATAATTGAAACAATAGCGGCAATTACACAAAACAGTTATCTGTCCCTGCCCAAACAAAGGTGTGTGCAGGACACATGGGTGGAGAACGGCTTTCATGCAGCTGAAAAAGAAGCCCCAGACCCTGGCACAAAGATGATAAGCACAGTCCCAAGGAAAAGGACCATGAAAGAGATTTTTCATTATTTGATTCTTCTTGAGGGTAAGGAAAACAAAATTCCAAATTCTTTGTAAATAAAGAGCATGGGACCAAAGAAATACCCAGCTCTGCTACAGGTTTCACATCCACCTTGCAGGGAAAAAAAGAAAACCTCGCAGGGAATTAAAACCTCATATTTAAGTTAATATATGTTCCTGGCAATCATTACATTTTATGGCAAGATGAAATTGCTAGAACTAAGTCCATGGGCAGGAGCACAGCCTAACTTTTTAGTGCGACTGTCAACTTATTCCCATTTCCTTATAATCCTTCTATGGTTTCAGGAAGCCCCAGCAACACAAAAAAACAACCTTTAAAGTTTCTGTCATGTGATTTACACTCTTATAGCCACTGCTGTTTTGAATTTCACATCCATTCTTGAAGTGAAAGTTGAGCTGATCTTTTTTTTATGATAAAAGAGCAGCCGCTGAATTAATAGCAGGTCAGTATATTAGAGCGTGGTTTGGCATTTATGTTGAGAATCTCCTGTCATCTTCACCACCACCCACAAATGCCATAGCAACAACATTGCAAAGGGGCTAAAATGCATGCACAGTTTAACGTGCTGTTAAATGAATGCACTTCTTGTTTTACTATTGTGATGATGAATTCATTTCAGCTGCAGTCACTGATTAGTAGAAAGCTTACTTCCCACTGAAGAGAAAATAAACAAACAGCTCCAATTTTGCCTTTTTGGAATTTAGCAGTTATGTAGAATTCAGCTGTGTGGGCAATTAACTAAAAGGACCTCAAATTATATGTTGCACTTGCACTTGCACATAAGCTTTTAGAAGTGCCATAAGAAAGTAGTCTTTACAGTGAACACAAGGTTCAACCAGAAGAAGCAACAATTTATTGAGAACTTAATACAGAACAATACTTGTTTATTCACCAGTGTTTGAATATTTAAGTAGTTCATGCAATTATTCTTAAGTATAATGGCCTGAGTTTCAGCAATGTTTTGTAAAGCTTGTGCAAGTCAATAATCTGTTGCAATTAAAAATATGCAGCTAGCATTGTGACTGCTTGCAAAATACAGGAACATTGTTTTAAACACATTCTTATAATGTGTTAAAGGCACTTTAAAAGTGTGCTAAAGCATCCACCTTGTTCGTCATCATGTACTTTCTTCACAGCTTGTTCCCCCATGAAAAACTACCTCCAAAGGTGTGGGCTTTTCTCGAATACTGCCATGATCCCACTCTCTTACACCCATTTCCAACTTCCCCATATCCCTGTATATCACTTCCAGGCATTAACTATTCCATACTCCTTGTAAGGATCATTAGTCAAATATTTCATTCAAAACACTGGCTTACAAATTGTCCATAGACAGCTCTAAATCCAAGAACAAATTGTTCCTGTTACGTATTCACCGGTTATTTTTCCCCTCTTTGTGCTTCCAGCCATCTCCCAGTAGAGCTGAAGAAAAAAACCCACACACATGAAAAGGGAGGGACTGCACTCAAGGCAGTATCTGCAGCCAGATGGAGTCAGTCTGATGTTAGCCACTTCTTTCTGACCTTTGTTTAACTGCCACGTTTGGCTACTGGCCTTTGAAGTGATGGGATAAGAGGTCTCCAAAAGGGGCAGGTATGATGATGGAAATAAATGCTGCTGATATGGGCCCAGTAAATAACTTATTTTCAATGTCTTTCTTATGTACAGTGTTCCAAAGTGTTGCTGCTCTCCAGCCTTTCCATTTTTCTCTTGCTCAAACTGGTCAATGCATAATCCTTCCTTTATTTGGGGGGAAAAGGCACAGCAGTTTTCTTGCTTGAGCCTGCTATCTTTGTCTCTTGGTTTAGCTTCTCTCTTGAGAGATTAGATGAGAGCTTTGAAAGTGCTTGTTCTGAGACAGGCTATGCCACCAGATTCAAATCTCTCAAACAATGCAACATTTCTTTGGCACCAGGATCAGAACAGAGACAAAAACCACAGAATGAAAACAGAGCTGGAGGATCCCGGACCCAAATTCTTTGGCCACATTCGCCCTCAAAATCTGGTTCACAACAGGCTCCCAGTCCCTGGCTTGACTAGATAGGAGGACCTGTCAGAGTATGCTGTAGCTCTTGGTTGGACCAGGCACCTGGATTTCTCTTTGAGAGAAAGGTTGGTGTGTTCCCCACCTATGGTGGCAGGACATGGCCAAGGCGTGCACCTGGTATGGGAACTTGGACCTAGTCCGGTGGCATGGGACATTTCTGTTGGCTAGACTGAAGAGAACTTCTGATACTGGATTTCTCCCTGGAGGTTCTTGGATCAGCGTCCAGCCACCCCTTAGCTTTCTTTTGACTAGCTAAATAGACTAAGCTCCTTAAATCTCTCCCTGCAAGTCATCTTTCTCAGACTTGTGTACATTCTTGTGTTTCTTTCTTGAATTGTCTCCAGCTTTTCAACCTCCTGCTCGCTTTGTGGACGCAAGAGCAGGGCACAACGCGTTGGCAACAGTTTTTGGGAGAGGGGGAATATTCAGACAATATAATCCTCTTCTCCCTGGATTTCCTCTGCTTATACATATACAGATTGGGTCAGTTCATGGACAGTTGATTACTCACTATGACTTGCAACCCTTTTTTGGTCATGGCTTTCCAGTGTAGAACTGCTGCAGCCCTCACCAGGCAAATATCTTCTTTCTCTGACCTTGTGACTTAACTCAGTTGTACTTGCTTACCTTCAGATTACCAATTACCCATTTCTATCAGTGACCGGTATTCCTTCTTTTTATCACTTTCCCAGCCTTTTTCCTCTGAAAAATTTGTTGATAATGATTTAAAGGGGTTTTTTTCTAAGTTGTTGATAAAATACAATAGCGTAGAGCCAAGAACCAGTCCCTATGGGATCTCTCCAAACACACACCCACTCAAAGAAAATTTCTCTGGTTATAATTATATTTGAGACCTGAAGTTAGCCAATTCTTAATCCATTTAATGTGTTTTACAGTGGTTTTGTATTGTTTTAGTTACTTCATCAACATGCTGTACTGTTACAAGGCACATTTCTTACAGAAGCCTAACATCAATTCCCTCATTAGCCAAACTTATAATCTAATACAAACTTCCCCCGAGCTGCATTAAAAAATGGGGTAACGGGAGATACCTGCCCCACTACACAGCAGCGTAATGTAGGGAGACCCGTAACAGCATTGAACTACCCTGTTTGGGTATCAGTAGCAAGGTGGGCACACCAGTACGGCGCTATATAAATTATCTTTGCTTCCTGCTCTCCCCTGCAGTCTTGCTCTTGGCAAGGTGAAAAGCTGCTGCAGACGGTGCTGGTGTTTCAGGCTTTCTCTTCGGAAGCCGGTTATACGATCCACTGAGCGACGTCCTGGAGGAGAGTCTGTTTTCCCAGGACTAATGGCACCCCTTTGTAGCCAGAGACTCTCTTGTTTATAATTCCATAAAGGATTTGTAAGCTGAAGGTGTTTAAAAAAATTTCTGGTGTGCTGAAGGTAACCTCAGCCTTCTGTTCGGCTATCAACAAAGTGCAGCACCTCTCCGGTTTCTTAAGCACTGGGAGGACAACGCGGGTGGAATGAAACTTTGAGGGAGGATGTTTATCCTCTTCTTCCAGAGTATTTGGTGTGATTTTTATCAAGGAATGAGGTTGATCAGACTGGTTTTTTTTCCAGCTATAGCAGCATCTTACATGATACGGTCCTAATGTATTTGCCCTGCTAGAGATGAATGGAATAGGGTTTAGGTCATGGTACGTATCTTTAGTTACCTTTAAGTGGTATGGTCAGTACAAATTTAGTCATTTCCTTGGATGCAAAGAGGGTAATTCAAAGAGTTTTCCTTTTTAAAGACACCTTTTGAACTCAGAGAAGGGAACTGTGGATATGCTAGTCTTCTGTGGGAATGGAAAGTCACATATTTGCAGTAGCCTCAGATCTCTTGACTTCTCCAAAAGGTAGACAACTCATAAATTATATATACACACAAAATTAAACAATTGTAATCTGGATTTAGATTTGGGAATGAACAGGATGTTAATGAGATAATGTCTAGGCATGATATGGTCTCACTTCTTGGCATAAGAATGCATAATAATATCTTCTAAGCTGTCTATTTAAAAGGACAAACATTAATGATACCTTTTCAGTATTCCATACATATTTATTTCTATACATTTATTAGGATTAGATTATTTATAATTTTAACGTTTCTTAATGTACATAAATTCCGATTTAATGCTTATAAATAACTTAAATATAAAGCTTAAAGGACAATGAGAAAACAGGAAACACTGGAGCAGAGGGAGGTTAACTCATCAAAGGCAATGCTGTTCCACCGGAAACTTCATCTGCTGCCTAAAATGGACTCATTTGCTGTGAAGTCCAGTAATGCTTTCAGGTTATAGTTTGATTGTCAAAGCGGGGATTATTCAGCAGCAACAGCTAGAACAAAAACCATTACAGGAACAAAATAGGAAGGCAAGATCTCTGCAACCAGGCTTTAATTCATGCTAATATGCATGAGAATGCAATTAGGGGAGGCTCTGAATTGAAGACGACATGAAAATTTCATTTCAACAGGGGCAGCCACCCGACGCGAGGTGGTTAATAGATTATCCGAGTTCTTACCACGCAGCAAACTATTTGGGGTGGAGTTCGTTAGTATAAATAAAAGAAAAGGAACATCAGCTCTGAAAGGACGAGTGGGTGGGTCAGTTATGAGGTGGAGCAAATCCTCTCCTGGTAATACTCTTGCCACAACCACCTGTAGCTGCCTTTGCTGTTCGGAGAGTTCGGCCCTGTGGAGAGCAGGAAGCATGAGGCAGAAATTCTGTCTGAGCTGCATTTTTTTCCTCCCTTGATCTGCAGAAGGGATTGAAAAAAATTGTTGCTTCTGCTAATCCTTAATCACTCTGAAAACAAACCTGGCCTTGCAGAACTAACTGTGCAATCAGAGCACTGGGGAAATTAGGGAGAGGAAGAAAGTATTCAGATGGTTTCTGGATGCTCAGATGTCTCTAATTTGGGGTTTCCCATATTTCGCTTGTGTGATTATTTTGTAGTCTCATAAATTACACTGTTGAGAGGCTTTTCTTTTTGCACAATCTGCATTTTCCTTTGGACAATTACATCCAAACACTTCAATTTATTAATCTCTGCTCACTTCTGACTGTAATGGTGTCCTTCTACTGTCCCATCTATCTGCTGATTCAGTCTACTACAGCCGAGAATGAATGAACCTGCACTGCGCTACCTATCACAGGAGAAAAATCCTGGTTGTAAAGCCTCCGCACTCACCACCAGCACCGAAGCATCTTGATCTTCACTGGGACAGGCAGGGAGCATTGTAGAAAGCAGGAAGTCCCAGTATAAACTGGTGAACGCAAACTGAAAGATGCCAGTTAGATGCTGAAGTTTCTCTCTGGACTGTTGGCTTTTTACACACTTTGTATACTTTGTATCCTGTGATTCCTCTGTGAAAGTGTCACTTAATTGGAGCATGGGGTTCAATTTGCCTGAAGATAGATGGAAAAACAACCAGGTGGTCAGTGATGATGGGAAATGTCCCGGATGCAGCTTTCATATGTCATGGTCCTGTTTCGGTCCCACATTTGCTGTTAGAGGTGGCTCCACGCTCAGGGCAGGTGGCTGGAAATCCTTCCAGACCCACCTTCAGGGCATGCTCCTCGCCTCCACACTCAGTTTCAGGCTCTTTCACTCTCCAAGGTTTTCAGAAGGTGTAAAAGCAAATCCTGGCAGCTAAACTTTCCTGACACACTCTCAGCTAAATCTCCAGGATCATCTTTTTTAAGGTTTCTTTAGCTGTCATTTTGATACAGACATGCATCTTTTTAGTTTCTCCTTTGGGTCTTTGCACTGGTGTGGGGTTGCAGGACTGCTGTTTGTGAGGAAGGGGTGGCTGGCACGAGTGCGTGTGAAGAAAACAGAGAGGAACACTTGTTTGGAGAGGAAGTAAAGGTGAATAATCACATGGACCTTGCAAACATGTTGAAACACAATAAAACGTAGATGGTTTCAACTTTGACAGTGAGGGAGTAACGTTGTTTAAACACAGACACTCAAAGACCATCCAAATAATTTCCAGAGAGGAGAAAGATGATCCTATGGTCTGCTTTGGAGCTTGGACATGCCTTGAGTCTAGCAGCAAACCCTCCCTTTTGTGTAGGACTGTCTTGCCTTTTGGTATCTAGCAGGTGAATCGCTCCCTGCAGTGGGCTGTGTGGGGGATTTTCCCAGCCGAAACTTTGAAGTTGGCTGTTTTGCCTGTTCTGTGATGTGGTGATGTATGTTTATAATTTGTGAAGCACCTCGGGGTGAAAGGCCTTCTGTAAATGCTGTTATTCATCAAGAAATAACCAGGCCCGTCCTTTAAATGTTAGCTGGCTTCATTCCCAAACCCCACCGCCACATTCAACTGTTTATTATTTTTACTACAGCGGCGCCCAAGGATGAAATGAGAGTGGGGGTCCCTGTGCTAAACGCTATGCGAATATAAATGTCATCTTCTCAATGACAAGAGAGGAAAAGGCTGTGGGAAGGGAAATGTTTTATATGCTGTGTCTGAGATTCTTTCTTTCCCAGCTCAGCAAGGATGATTGGAGGGCAGAAGGTCTCTACATTTTTTCTCGGACCTAACCTAAAAGCGTGCCTCTACAATGAGAACAGCCCTATCCGAGCGTCTGGACTCCCCTTTTCACTGATGAGGGCAAAAAGTCATCCCGGGGGCAGTTCACCCGAGCTGGTTCAGACACCGAATTTAAGATGAGGTGAACTGCATCCTTCGTGAACCTGCTTCTCTCCACTGATTAAAAGAGCAAATCATAAAATGAATCCAGATGTAGACACTTACAGGTGAGTTGAGTTTGGCCGTTGCAGGTTGGGATGAGAGGAGTGCCCAGGGAGAGAGACTGGGTGCTACTTGTCAGCAAACCCCACTATATCATTCTGTAGAAATGGAAAGGTCCCTCGAGATATGTTGCCTTGACCTTGGGGCTGAGCCACACACTGACCTCCAAGACCATCCCTTTTTGCTTTGCTTTACAGGAGATAAAGCAATCAAAGAAGATATGAACCCTCCCAGCTAAAAGTAGTAGTGTAATGGTGGGAGCACGTATGTCCAACCAGAGTGGGAGAAGTAGAAATACCATCGTGAATTAGATGTTGTGTGTCTGACAAGAGACTAGTCAAAGCTGCAACAAACCTCCATTTATCCCCACAGGAATGTAGCATGTCTTATAGGATGCCAAGAAGAGTATTCATGTTAAAAACAAACAAAAAAAGGTCTTCTGTGTGAAATTAATACTGTTAGTGCCTCGCATAGGGGTTTGGCTTTTGGGCTGCAGCTCTCTCAGCGTTATTTCCAGGGCAATTAGTATTCTTGGTAAAAGTGCACCTGCTTACAAGCCATGATGGAGCATTATGGGTTTAATTCAGATGATTAGCTAAAATCCAGCTTCCGGAGCCAGCAGTTTGGGGCTGGAACTTGTGCATGAACAGAAGTGCCTGTGGCTTCCTTGCTTCGTAGCTCCTACTGACTCAGAAAGGCTCCGGCAGAGCCTCTCCTCCTTTTGGCATTTTAACGTCCCATTTTGGCAGGACTCCACCATATCAGCAGTATATAAAAATACAGAATAAAACAAACGTAACAGAAGGAAATAATTTTGAACAGAACACAAGCCCCTCCCAATGAAAACACTGGGACAGCTTGTTTAAAGATCTCACCTCCAATCCTCTCACCTGTTTGTGCTGCCCATTCATTTGGGTTTCACACACGTGAAAGCCTCTTCGCTAAGTTGAGACCAATTTGTTTTGAGCTGGGCCCAGGCTTTTAGCAGCTGGTTGGGAAAAATTGAGATATTCTTCCTGCTTGCATTGAAGTTCGCTTTGGGGAGTTAGTCAGTCTCCACAGTCCAAAATGTCCTGGAACCACCTACCCTAGAATAACAGCGCATTGTGATGGTTGGAGAGTGTTCTGTGTCTCCGTCAGCATCTGATTGTGCCAAGTTTCATGGCTTGATATGAAACAATTTATTTTCTTTAGGTCTGGGCTAAATAATTGCAGTGAGATTTTAACTCTCCCTGGGCTGGCTGAGGGTCTCTAAGATGTTTTGCTCTGCCAAGGGGGAATCACTCCCCACCAGGGAGAGGAATCCCAGTACGTGGTGCAGTGCTGGTTTGAATTGGTCCCATTTTCTTCTTGCTCTGGGTATAAAGAGTGTTTTCGGAGACTTTGAGGAAGTTTTGATTATTTCAGGAATGGTTGCCTCCTACTACTGGAGTAAGTACTGCTACACTTCCTCCCTGGCCTGTTTACATATGCCTGGACCAAAAAGCTGCCATCGGTAAGGTGGTGTTTTGTACCACCATGTGTATCTTTCCGACTCTACATCTCAAGGACCTGTCTGGTCCATGCTCAGCTCAGCTGAATTGCTCAGCTTCATGAGCAAATACCACCGCAGATGCACTGCATCAGGTATATCAACAGAGACAGACTTGCCCTGTTAGCTTTGCAGCACTAAAATTTGTCACATCAGTAAGAAGTGACATTACCTTATTTTCCCGTTATAGTAATTTATTCTTTGGACTTTGTGCTGATATTAAAAACATCCAACAACCAAATGTAAACACACCCTCTGACTCAGTCATGGTGGACTTTAAAAGACACAACCTATAAACATCCTTTCCTGCTAAGGTCCAAACAAAGGCAAAGGGCCTTCCTCCGAGCAGGATGCTGTAAGGTTGACTTTGAACGTCTTCTGCAGATGCTATAGAGTCCCCTGCAACTCTCTACCTTTACCCTATTTCTTCTATGAATTTTATTTATTATTCCCCAGATGACTGACTGACAATGCTTAATAGCATTCCTCAATCATGCTGCCTGGCGTATGCTGCCTGGCAGTTATTTGCCTAAAAACACCTACCAAAATGTGACTGGCAGATTTGTTTTATCCATCGAGGCAGATCATGTACCCAAGCAAATTGGCTAATTTCTGTTATCAGGGCTTGAAATTCGGTGGCTGTATGAACACTTTCCTCCTTCATTCTTCATGTTTCTGAGGAATGTGGGCAATGGCAGAAATTGCAAATGCTTGTTAATTAAAAGAAATTTGATATAATTGCCAAAATGGAGTGAGAGGAGGCTGACTTATATGACTGGAGCATTAAAACTGCTGACTACAACCTGTGTATGAACAGTAGCGTGTGCCCAAGAGAAAAGGCTGAGTGGGAAGGAGACCATGACCCATTTAGCTGTTAAATACAGATATATTAAAGCTCTTACTAACGAAGTTAGGGGGTGTAGTGAGAGGTGAGTGTGCCTATGCCTGTGAAGGGGATTACAGACCGTGGGTTCACATTAAGAGGTGAGTTGCTCCTGGAGCTTTTATCTGTAATAAATGGAAAGAAATACCGGGTAATAGGAGATTTCAATCATAAAGATGTATGCTGGAAGTCTCATATAATCAGAAATAAATCTCTGTGAAGTTTCTCAAATGATGTGTGATCATTTTCTAGCCCAGAAGATATTACACCCAACACGAGATAACAGCATTTCAGATTTCATTCTGACAGATTGGTCTGTGCGATGGAAGCTGACCGGTATCTTAGGAACATATGGCTGGGACTCTGTTTCAATAGAGGCAGAGGACGGACCGACGTGGTAATGAATATATTGGGTAGTTCAAAAGGGATAATTTCCCAGTACTGAAGCAGAATATGAAAGAATGAAAGTTGGGCTTTCTATAAGAGGATTTTACCAGCTGATCAACCACCTTGATTTCACAGTGATGTGAGAAGGCAATTTTGATTAAAATCCCATCCCGCTAAAAAGGGAGAATGTCACACATTATGAGATAAATGATTTAATAAGCTGATTGGGACAAATAAAATCTACCTTAAAGCAGATGCAAAGTTAGACATGACAGCAGCCACGCTGCCAGGGCATACCAGAGGGCAGTGTGGGGGCAAGCTTTTGCCTTTGGTGCCTGAAACACTGCATCCAGTTTGCATGTTGAGATTTAGAAAATTTTGAAGACTGGGCTGAGCTGGTGTTGGTGGGAGGGAGAAGCTAGAGACAGCCTAAAGCCCACCAAAAATGCTTCATAGCCAGATTTAGGAGCTCCGTCTGTTTAGTTTATCCAAGAAGACCAAGGGATGACTTGGTATCTGTGCCTATGTACTTTGTGGGGGAAGCACCAGATAACTGGAGGTTCTTTAATCTTGGGCAGAAAGGCATGACAGCAGCCAGTGCTGGGAGGTTAAAGCTGGACAAATTGAAATAAGAAATAAGAGTTTCATTAAACACAGGAACTTGATAGCCAGCCAGTGATGGACTCTCCATCTCTTGATAGCTTTGGATTAACATGCAGCACTATTCTGCACAGTGCGGTGAATTAAAGAGTAGGTTCCTGGGCTGAAAACAGGGCTAGAGGAGGAGACTGTGCTGTGTGCTCTTGGGAAGCGAGCTGGTGGTTCTTCCTGCCTTTAAAAAAACTCTGAATCTGCAAGAAGCTGGTAAGGACACTGGTGATATTTTATTATACAAAGTCTATTCAATGTTCCATGAAGCTTTCTGGAATGATGCAGCATTGTCTTTCACAGGCGGCAGACTCAGTAGCGTGCTGGGCAAGACTGGTTCCAGCAAGATACGCTTGGGCAACATTATTCAAAGGCTCTCTGCTTTTCTATTGAGCCTCATGATCTATCAAAACCCAGACTGGAGCCAGTAGATGGGAATTTTGGGTCCTGCAGTCCTGTCATGCTACTA
>NW_009205542.1:0-10227 GCF_000690835.1 Fulmarus glacialis
CTGGGACGTGGCTTGGACCAGCCCCGGGGAAAGGGGAGAGGACGCCCAAAGTAGCACCCGATCGCAGCCCTCTGCCCAGAGCTTTGTGCTGGAGGTAACCTGTGAGGGGGGAGGAAGGGGACGGGGCAAACCTGGAGGATGCTCTCTGCGCGAGAGTAGAATATCTGAATTTCAAGTCTCTTCTGTGCCCTTTTTCATGGCAGTCTCGGTGGCTGTTTAGAAAGCAAGGAGGTTTACAGCACTCGAGGTAAGAAGGAAGTGAAGCCTCATTAACCGGCAGCAGATCTTTTCCATGAGCTGTTTTAAAAACTGTTGGCTCAAGACGTGT
The DNA here is from genome assembly GCF_000690835.1 of Fulmarus glacialis. Classification (NCBI taxonomy): domain Eukaryota; kingdom Metazoa; phylum Chordata; class Aves; order Procellariiformes; family Procellariidae; genus Fulmarus; species Fulmarus glacialis. The sequence continues at coordinate 329 of NW_009205542.1, forward strand.
GTTTTGGACAGCTTATGAGGAAGGCTTGTGAAGCCTTTCAAGCCTGGGAAGAGATGGCTTGGTTTAAGTCCTTCCCCATCCTTTTATTCAAGGATGGAGAAAGCTGCCCATGTGTTACCTACAGAACAGATACGCTTCAGCTCGACGTTGAATTAGAGTTAGCACCTCTTATTGGGGATGTGGGAGAGCAGAAGAAAATAGCTTTGGGGGTTGAACCGGTGTCGGCAAGGGAGAAGAAAAACCCTTCTGGCCATCCTCAGGAAATAGGTGTAAACACATTCACTGCTTTTACTGACAGTCAAGTGGTTGCTGACTTGAAGACTCCTTTTTAGGAGTCAACAAAGAGAGCCGGAGCTTGTATATCACACAATCTGACATGGAAACAAAATTGCATCTGTCTTCCTTTTAGCTACAGGTTTTAAATAATTGTGCACATCTCCATTAGGTTGAGTTTTATGGTCTTTCCCATCTGAAGATGTCTTGAATGCTGCATTTTTACTTAAATTGAGATTTTTCTGAAAATATTGATAGAAATGCTATGGGTTCCCTCCCCCTTAACATTATCTGAGCAATGTTTTTGCAGTGTCGCTTACTTTTGTATTTCTGATGCGCCTGCCTCTGGTTTTAGACTGTTTCTACCAGTTTCTGGGCCTTGCTGCTGACTTTTACCAGTTTTATGTGGAGTGCAAATTCCTGCTAGGAGCCGGTCTGATAAAAACACTGCATCTTTTTTGTTTTCTTGTAGCTACTACAGTGGAGGGATTATTCAGTATGTTCACATACACACACGGGAAATAAAGCGGGGGGGGGGACTGAGTTGCAAGGTTTTCAAGCTATATTTCTTACTTGTCTCGTGTGGTTTTGAATGCAAAGTCAGCAAATAATAGTAACTTGTCTTTATTCCATTCACACCATTCAAGTGGAGTTTTTGCCTAGTATTGGTCCCTCCAAAAATCTGGTTTTAACTCCTCTGAGCTCCTTTCTCAGTTTCCCTACCTGGTTTTGGCACGCGACTAGATCTAATTGTTTTAAATGTCTGGAGTGCAGCTTCACGTGACTATTTTGTTTGCAGGTAAAATGTCTTTGTTATGACTGTATGGACTTCCCTTGAATCTATTCAGGAAAGGGCTCATTTCTCTTTGTTAATATTTATAGAAAAGTTGGAGATAATATATGATAATTTTTTTTGTAAAGGTGGCATCAGGGGCAGAGGAATGGTTTAAAGCTTGAGAAATACATGCAGAGTAGAAAGACGAAATTTCCCAAAACCTTATCTTCAGGTGGGGAAATTGCTATTCTGGACTAATTCCATTGTGGAGACTTCTGAAAGAAAAGTGGTTTTTTGGAAGGGGGCATTTGCAGAGGTTATTCCAGAAAAGCTAAATCAAATCCAAATAGCTGTGTCAGGTCACTTCCCCCTTACAGACAGTAATATCCTCGGGAAAAGACTGTAGAAGTCTTGTCTGGAGGCTGTGGTAGGAGGAGTGCCTGGTTTTGCTATGTGAGTATTAACGTGCCCTCTCTCCGCCGGTGCAGACCCTGCAGCAGGCTCCCCACGGAGCACGGTTGCTTTATCGCTGCCGTGTACCTTCTGCTCTGCTGGTACCTCTGGTGCTGCCGTGCGAAGTGCCGCCACGGCTGAGCTGCCCCGGCTCTGCGGCATGCAGAAATGCCGGTACCCAGGCTGACTGGGTGGCATCACTGCCAGGGACGGAGGGCACAGCCTGAGCTCGTGGTTGTCACATGGAGAATCATCCAGGAGTAACTGAGGATGGTTGGGGACTTCCCTAGCAAGGAGAGACTGGGCACTGCTTTGGTGTTACGGAAGAAAGTGGTCTGTGATAAATGAAGTGTGTGTGGCTGTGCAATGGAGAAAAAGCTGCTGGAACCAAGTTACTGTACAGTGTTGTCTGAATAGCAGCTTCACCCAAAAGGCTGTTTTCAGCAGCCAAGGGCATGTTGGAGAGGTTGGACTAACAAGGTAGGACTGGAGGGACTTCCCAGCATATCAAATCAGCTCTTGTTAGTAGGGGCAGGCATGTCTCATAACCCCCATCATGAATCTGTCAAGCTCCATCCCGAGCAGTATAAGCTTTTGCCTTTTCTAATCCCGCCATGAGATTCTTTTTTCCCCAGAATTCAAAGTAATTGCCTCTAAAGCATGCAGTGATCTGTTTCCCAGGAGCTTGTGTAGTGTACAGACAAGACCTCCAGCGAATGAGTTCATGAGAGACTGGTTAAGAAACTGGAAGACTTCTGTAATGTCCCTAGGCCTGTACATGGAGTGTGAAATCTTGTGCAGGACCCAGCTCTTTGCTAGAAAGGTGCAAGTCAGCTATGAGGAAGGACTGCTTGTGTACAAAGAATAGGGGTGATGTGCAGGAGGACGGTGCTACTAAAGGAGCAATGTGAGAGAGAGGTCAGAGGAAATAACTTCTTTGGAGAAAGCAGCGCTTTACTGAATATCAGCACTTTTTTCCCACCTTTTACTGGCACTGAGGAAGGAAACAGATGCTTGAGGTCTGAAGAATAGAGTGTAACTTAGTAAGCCAGGTGTGTAATAATAAGGCTGTAAGTCAAAGTTGTGTCATGGAGCTCTGCCTGTCCTGATGGGAGCAGAAGACATGGTCTTGGTGACATTGGTATTTTCATTTTTGTTGGGACTACAGGTCAAAGAGCATCACTTTTTCTTTGTAACGCATTGCTGCAATGCAAATAACGTTTAGATTTTACTTTTCCTTGCTCTGACGTCTTCAGCATGCGAAGTTCAAGAGCAGTGCAGATGAATGGGAGGAGTACTGTTGCTTTTTAGCACCAGGGAATCAGTTCTCCTCAAACTGCCCCGTGCCATTGCGGAGGCTGTTCTCTCCTGCCCGAAAGGCCCACAGCAGAACGACCTCCCTAGTGGGCCTGGCCTGCTCCAGCAACCTCCCATTTTTGTGAGGAATTTCCTTTGAGGCTGTCAGGTCCGAGTTCTGCTGAACATCTAGACTATCGTAAGTTGAGGTGATTGAAAACTGGGGATGTCACGGGAGGCAACGACTTTGTGTTTAACTCTTGTGAAGCTGCCAAGTCCCATAGCAACGCTGATGGGTTCATGTGAGCCATGGTTATCATCTGGAAACTGGAAAGAGAGGGTAGTATGTGGGCTTTTGGTTTACTTCTAGAAAACCAATGACCTCATTTCTTTACTCTTGACTAGGAACACAGTTGTGTCAGTGTATCTATACTTAAAGGTATATTGTAAAGGTGCCTCATGCTAGTATGGCATAGCCTGCTTTCCATAGAAAAATCGGCTGTGTTGGAATAGGTAACTTCTACTGGCATACCAGCATGGACAGCAGGAGAGTTGTACTTTTTCAGCAATACTGGTTTCGCTAACTTCCCATCATTAGATGCATGAGTGCAGATTTACACAGCAAAATAAAAATGTCTTCATTCTGCTCTGTCCCTTTGCTAAAGATTCCTAGCATTTGCTTTTTTAACTGCCACGAAGCACTGTAGCTCCCGTCACTCATACAAAGCTCTTTTGTAATGTTTGAAGAATCTGTGAAATGTCTTAACTTCATTAGCGGTTCTGTTTGGCTGGTAAGAACAGAAGTTTTAAGTTGTCTGAAGCCAGGGTACTGCTTTTAGCTCTAGAAGAAGCTATAGGTGTAACTCAAGCACCTGTCACACCACAACTTGTTGATCTTTCTGCCTGCAAGCAGGCCTAAGCGAGCGAGGACGCACTGGCGTCCTGGCACAGACATGTGCTGGTCCCTCTGCATACGCCAGCCTGCTGCTCTGAGCAGAGATCGTGGTCAAGCTTTGTCTTAACACCATCAATACAAAAAGGAGTGCAACGGGGTCACTTGCAGGCTGGTAAATAAAGAAATAAAACCAACCAAACCCTGTGACCAGGTTCCAAGACAAACACCAAAGATTTCATAAATCCCTGAACAATTACTTACCAAAGGGTGCCCAATAATGTCAGGCACCTGTTTTAAAGCCACCAAGTAAAGTACCTGCCCACTGTTGACCCCTTCACACCGAGAATACTAAGTTCTAGAGCTTGTCCTTTAGAGAGGCCAAGAGTATGAATGGGTTAAAGAGCAGAATAGAGTGGAAAAAGGACCTGGAAAAGGCTGACGAATATGCTCATCTGGATGCAGCCTCTAGCTGCAGAAATCCTTAAGCTACTGAGTTTCTGAAGCTGGGAGGATCTAACCAGAGACAGATTGCTATGCATGTGTCCTTTTTCTTCTGCTTTTTTCTCCAAGCCACCGTTAGTGGTCACTGTCTGAGATGGATGGCATCAGAAGGGCCTTTGGTCTGACCCAGAGTGGCTGTTTATAAGTTTGTATAGCAGGCAGAAGAGCAGCTTTAGCCTTTTATCTTCTGTGGGATTGCAGTGATTTATACCAGGACTTGAATGTGGTTTTTGCTGGCTAACTGTATAGACTTCCTGTGCCAGTTCACAGGAGTAAGCTGACTTTTGCCCTGGCATAATATTGTTAAAAACAACCTTTGTTTTCTAGGAAGCAGGATCTTCTGTCTCTTACCTGGAAAAAAACCATATTTATTCTGCATGTGCAATACTAGGCATTTGTTTCAGTCCGGTGATACTATTGAAAAGTCTGTAGCAAAGTTAGAGGGTAAGATGTGCATGTGGCCTTTGTGTCGTGCAGTAACATGGTGCTTCTTTTGCTTTTGTTTCCTGAATAGGGAAGAGGACAAGAACATTTTTGATTACTGCAGAGAAAACAACATTGACTATGTAACCAAAGCCATTCGATCAAAAAAAGTGGATGTGAATGTCACAGATGAGGAGGTATGGAGGAAAAGATAAAGTCCATCAATCTTTTAACTGTTTGGTGTATTAATTCAGTTCCACTCCTTTTCAAAATTCCCTGGTTAGGATTGTTATAACAAGGTACTACAACAGTTGGACAAACACGTGGTCATTGAGACAGGGATAATCTATTTGAAAAGAGCTTTCCACTGGATTTCTAGTAGCGTGGATGTAGTAACTGTGATGCTGTAGCATATCAGAAACTTACTTTCTATGTTATTTTCAGCAATGCCAGCAGCCACTTGCAGAATAAGATCTTCTGAATACTCCCCTTTCCTCACCTTGTACACTAAATGTGGTCAAATAGAAGTAGGAAGTGAGGGAAATGGCTTTTCTGACTGATGAACTCTGTTCACGGGTGAAGTAGGATTTCTGCCATGCCATCAGCTTTTCATCATTCCCAGGTGGAGGGCAAATGAGTGACGCTGGCTTTCCAGCTTCACAAAAACAGTGACATTGTCCAGTCTTTCTCTGCTCATCAGACTCAAAACACCATTTCCCCATAGGGAGATAATACAGGCATTGCCAGAAACCTCAAGAAAAAGGTAAGTGTCTAAAATTGTGAATTGGCTTGATCCTTTTCTTGGTAAAAGTAAACATCTGGTGTGGACAGTTTCGTGTTCATCCTTCAGGAAATGTAGCGGTACCAGCTTTATTGCCTTGGTTTCGATGCTTGCATACTGCCACCTAGCCCTGCTCGTGGTCCATCGTATGTACAGCTACTTTTGCCCGCTGCTTTCCAGCACATTGTGTTTTGGTGAACAGATGAAGTGCTTACACATTCATAGACTGAGACGCCACAAATTCAGTTGGGTTCTCCTGTAGCTCTAAGCAGATTTCTGCCCTCTGAGCCATGACAGCCCCGGCTGGGGCTCTGAATGCTGATGGCAGAGCCTTTTATTATTAATCAGGAATTCATGTGAATTAATTTTCAGAGGAGAGGAGGGAGGGTGTTCACGATCAGGGTTGGAATTTCAGATCATAAATTCAATGAACTGAAACTGTCATGTGCCACACAGTCGCTGCAACAGCGCCATTACTGAGCTCCATCCCTCCTTCTCCCGATCACAGGTTGCAGAAGTAAATGTCCAGGGCAGTCCCACAGAACATGGCTGGAGTCCTTTCATTAAAAAAAGCTCATTTTTGGGATCACACGCTTGTAATAAGTGTATAATAACATCATGTTAGCGTTGCTTCATTTCCACTGGCAAGATGCTCTTTCGTAGTTAGCAGGGTTCAAAGCTCGTACCTTCCTTTGTGATCAAGCAACAAATGTGCTTGTTTTCAGCCAAAGAAATTTTTTTTCTTAAAAAAATCAAAATATTTGGTGAAAGATGGCCAAAATATTTTTGTGCTCTAACAACATAAATGCTTAGAGCCAGATCTGAAAACTGCCAGGCAACATCCTCTTTGGAAATTATCCACGAGTCTCTGATTAAGAGAAGACCTATGTCAGAACTAACAGGTGTTAGCATGTGACTATTGCAGAATTGCTTCAGCACAGATAGGACACTGAAAACCCTGTCTACCTGTGAAGGACTCATGGAAAGATTCCCACCGGTGCAAAATTCCCCCATAGATGAAATTCTCACAGCCTCAGTGATTTTGGCTTACCCTGGCAAAGGCTCAAACCGGTTTTTTGGCAAGTGCTGGCTTCCTTAGGCTTGGCTCTAACTGGTACAAAAAAAAAAAAATTAGCATACTAAAAAGAAAAATCTGAAAGAAATATTTATTTCACGTTGTGTTAAGGAGCTGAAACCATTACCAATGTTGTCTGGTATCCAAACGTGTTCTTCACAATCTGGAGGGTAGCTTATTTTCCAGTGTCGTGCAGGTTGATTGAAGTTTTAGAACCCATTTTAGACTAGAGATAACCCAGACCGAGCCTTTGGTAGAGTGAAGTGTATGCAAGCATAATCTTGTCATTTTTATTAACTATTTTAGTGTTACTGTATAAATACATCCTGCCATATCCAAAAGATGCCTCTCCTAGCCCTCTGAACATAACTCACACTGTCAATCCTTTGATTTAAATGCATATAAATTTAACATGGCAGCAGGGATACATACAAAGAGTTAACTTGTTATGGAACAAAATCTACTGAAGCACCATATAGTCTCGTGCTCAACTGCAAAGACGCTAGGCTCAGCCTTTCCTTGTACAATAAAGGCTTGACTGAGGTTGTAAGGTGTTTAGATTTTATTTCCATGTGATGTGTTAGTACTGTATCTAATTGTATCCCCTCATTTTGTGCAAACCTGAAATAAGTTAGCGAAAGGAGAAAAGAAATCAAGAATAAAAATGTAAAATGGGGACAAGCCAACTTACTCAAAGCAAAAGGATTTCAGAAAGGGCCATAGAAGTAGCTGGGGTTTAGATAGATGCGCTTGGCAACTTTCGAAGCGTAAGCGGTCTCCTCCCATAGATTAAAAAAAATAGATCTTCATGTACAGCATTCAAGCCAGCATACCTGCTAACAGTTTGGATATAATAAATTTCAATTTAGAATTAAACAAAGAATCTAATGACAGTAATCATGTACAAGCTTCCATTTACTGTATCTAAATTGCCCAGAGTTCAACAGAATACTTAGAAGAAGTAGCACAGACTAAAACAACCCGTTTCTCTTACGTATGTCAGCAGGACTAATGAAATAAGAAATGGACTGTGGCTGTGAAGTCGCCACAAGCAGATCCTGGTAGTGTGGGTTGCTTGCTGCCTTTCTGAGAACAATATTTCTTCAACTTTTAGCAAACGAGGAACTGTTCAAAGGCGTAGATGAGTTGCTTTTGTAATTTGTGCCAAGGGCTGTGGAGGTTGTAGATAGAGCATTTTTTTTTTAATTGTTGGAGAAATCCCAGTAAACAAACATGTTACCTGTGTGCAGTATTTAAGCCCTTGCCAAAATTTTAATGAAAGGCATCTGAAATGATGCTCGCTTAGTCCCCAATCCTTGTGCTTTTGAGTCAGCAAGTGCCAAATTGGTGCCAGCTTGCCAAGGAAAGGACAGGAAGAAAATGGGTTTGAAGAAGGATTACATACTTCTGGATTTACAGGCTTACTCCTGTCAGAAAAACTTCCCCAAATATTTCAGAGCTCTGAAAGTGATTGGCTTCCAAACCAAATCTGAAGTTTATCTATATAATTGCAACAATGGCCCTTCCATTCACTGTTTTTGCTATCACAGGGGGATGCAGCCGTTCTATATCTATCTCTTCTTAATTACTAGTAATAAAATACTTGCCACAAGTTAGAGTGGCTCTCATTGCTATAGAGCCATTACAGCTGCAAACATCGTGCCTAGAAGTATAGCTTAATATTGTAGCACATCCATTCAGTTTGGCTTTGTTCTCCTCTTTCTCTGCACTGGCTAATTGATGTGAAAATCATTCCCATCCGTTTGTCTGCTGAGACTTGGTATATCTGAGACAAATCCCTGTCCTGTGCTTTGTTTGTGAACACCCTGTGACTTGGAGCTGAGCAAAATTGATGTGCTGTTGGCTTGAGAAACTGCTGCAGAAGCTGGCCAAGCTGGCAGCGGTTATCCAAGCAAAGCACAGAAGATTTAAGAGGCAGGGTTAGTGCACTGGGGCTATTTTTATGCTTTTTTTATTAAATACTTCAAAGGCAGGGGAAAATGCATCCTCTCAAGTAACTTCTGCAAGAACTGTTATGTGTTTGAATTGCATGGAGGGAGTACCTTGATGTTTGATTGCATTAAGACCTCACTACTGCAGTGCTTTCCTGCATGAAATTATTCGTGTTGCTTTGAGTCTCTCACTGCTTAATGCAATAGTCATATGGGAAGTGTTTTGGGAAAGCTCAATCTGTGGCTCTTAAGATTTCTGCCATGTTGTTTAAACACGCAAACACATGTTACATGCTGGTATAAAGCAGCAGCTGTGCAGACTAAAGAATTTTTCAATGTGCATAGGTGATATCCATGCTATGCAAAGAGTTGGATTGTACATTCAGTTCAAGTTTGTCTTACTGCTACAGTTTGTTTTAAGGAGGGCATGGGAAACAACTGGACTTTGTAGCTGTGTATAGCTGTGTAAATACTTTATCTAGAACTCTTGAGCCTGATACTATGCAAACAGTAGTGAATATTATCTTGTTTTAAATACAAGTTTCTTAGTAATGCGTTTTGTTATACAGTAAGTAGGTTGAGATTCTTCTGCAGGTATTTTTACTTCCACATCAAATGGTGTGCTCTTGCACAGAAGGTCTCCAAAGTCCCTTACACCCTGAGTTTACGGCATAACACGCTGCAAGGATGCAGACGTTCCTTGGGTGGAACGTGTCAGCTTTTTAATAGTGCACAATTACAATGCAGAGCAATTTAAGGCACTAATTGGAAAATATTGTATCCATTTAGAATTGCAGAGAAAATATATAGGTAAGCAGAGTGTAATTACCCAAAGTGGAATTGGCCCAAGACTTGAAATCCATACTCCTGCAAATAGCCCAAGGAGATTTTTAATGACTATAGATGATCAGGCTTCAGTTTTTCTTGTCTTGTTCAAAAGGCAACATTTGCAGCAGAACCAGCCTTCCAGTGTCATGGGAAGGGACTGGTTGCACAGTGCTGCAGTACCCCTGAGCTGACAGAATTGGCAGCAATGTCTCTCCCGAACTGTTGGTTTTCCTGGTTGGGCTCAGCCAAGTTCAGCACCAATAAAATGAGATTCTGCTTGTCCAGAGACAAATGCAAACCAACATATTATAGCCACTAATCTGTAATGTGGATTTTGATATAAAGGATAGAAATGCTTTTATTTTGTGGTGTAATTGCACAATAATTATACTTGTGTAATTACAGTATTATTCCTTTACACATATATAAAAAAACTGAATTCATCTGTTGAGGTATTTATTGCTATTGTGCATATTGCAGATAGTGCTGCTTTTTTTTGAAATAAACATCTGTGGCACAAAAAAAGTTGGTATTTGTCCAATTGAAATCCTAAGTCCTAATTACCAGTCCAGAGATAAGTTAAGGATGCTAAACATGAATTAAAGATCTTTCCATGTTTACCAATTGTTTTAAATTGTACTCTTTCC
>NW_009205542.1:10258-12270 GCF_000690835.1 Fulmarus glacialis
TGATAGTGGTGTTGAGTGCAAGAACATTAATCGTTAAACGGCCCATGGATGTCATCAGTGCTTCCATAGAAAGTCGTTGTCAGAAAATTCATTCTAATTCAAGGTTAATTATTGTAACATTAAAATTATGTGTTACAAAAATTAATTACTTGCTGGGTCAAAAAGTGTGTTAAAAAGCTTAATGCCTTGTGTCTGGGATCGCATTCCCTTACTCAAAATCATGTTCTACCTCTGCTGCCCTGCCCAAGAATATCCAGCAGAAGCGGCGTGGGCTTCGGTTGCGAGTGTCGTCTGCCCCTCCTGCTGTTTTGGCACCGTGGTTGGGAAATTTGGCTCACAGTTCCCATTAGCAGATAAATGAGTTGCTCACCTTGTTTCCCACTGCTCTGTCAAGAGATTTATATGCAGGCGTGGGCTAATTTAACTGATTTCATCTGTGAAGGTCTGCGATGGTTTTGTGTAGCATACTGGAAAACACAGGTCAGTCTGACGGTGTCACAGCTTGGGGGATGATTTCTTGGTTATCTACAGGGTGATTTCCGAGGAATCCCCTGCAAGCGTGCCACATGCCATCCTAAATCAGGAGAGACGGATAGTAACAGTAGCTCTAATTTACTAAGCGTACATAGTAAACAAAGAAGAAAACCTTCCACCTCAAACTGCTTTGAGCTACCTTTGTCTTTGGAGTTGCCAATATATAAGATCTTCTATAGCTCATAGAAAATGTCTTAGAGCTGCTCGTCAAAATGCTCTTTGAGTGCATTTTTGCATTATAAGAAGATAAGCACTCCAGCCTCAGCGCAGGGCTGTTAAAGTGTGTGAAACTGTATCACAGCTCTGCTGTGATGTCCTGTTGCAAAAAAAAGCATTACCTTTCACAGGCTTGGCTGTTCTAGCTCAGAATCAGAGCAGCACCCACGAACCCAACCCCAAAAGCTTGGCTTCACTTCACTGCTTCCATAGCCCTTTCCGAGGCCAGCTGGGTTTTCAGATGTGCATGTCAGCCCTCAGAGAGGTCCTGAGCTACTTCCCATGTCCTTGATGGGCAGGAAGATCTGAACTTCCATTGCATCCCCTCCCATGGTCGCAGAGACGTGCAGAGAGACTTCAGCTGTGCAGAGACTTGTAGAAAGGGGATGGGAAAAAAACTGCAGAGGTTTGGGGGGGGCTGGAGGCATGGAAGCAGCAGCCCGTGTTGCAGAGCTGAGAGGGGGATGCTCGTGGGTGATGCCTGCCCAGACGCCCAGTTTTAATCTTCTGTTGCAGCAGAGGCAGGGCCCGTGGGTTGAGTGTTTTGGACTTGCCAGAGGAATGAGCTTTTCGGGACTTGGCGTCCGAGTGACTTAGGCAGCATTGAAAATTTTACCCTTACTGCGTAAGTTGTTGCTTCCAGAAAAGTCAGAGGTGTAAAAATCCCAAATCTATATAGGAAAACAAATCATGTCATGGCTCCTGCTTTTCATGCTTTGCTGCTTTTCTCTGAATTTTTGCTGGCTTGTGGGTTTGATGCTAAGTTAATGAAAAATTGAACTGTGTATCACTTTTAACATTTCTAGCATTATTCTCTAAGTCCAAATCAGAAGCAATAGTATGTTACATACTCAGTGTAGTCTTTTTAAAAAGTCTGTGTCAATTTTGTTATCAATACTTCATAGCAAGACTTTGATTCTCTGCGCCTTTTTTTTGCTGCTTTGTTAATTTTCTCCTGGATGTTGCAGGGCCGGGCTCTGCTCCACTGGGCGTGCGACAGAGGACACAAGGAGCTGGTTTCAGTACTGTTACAGCACGCTGCTGATGTTAACAGCCAGGTAAGAAAGGAATAAAAAGTTGAATTTGATTGATGTGTTACGTAGCCTCCTGACCAAATGTTTTGCATGAAACGGAATTCTTCCAAAACTCCAAAGCAAGTTCTGTCAGAGCACTTATCACAGAGAAGAACATCCAAAAAAGGTAACCTGGGAAAAATAACAGAATTTGGTTGCATGAAATAGGTAGTCATAAGGGGCCTTTTT
>NW_009205542.1:12293-26951 GCF_000690835.1 Fulmarus glacialis
AGTAAGGTTTTTTGATCACCTGGTTGTGACTCGTGGTACTGATGGCAGGAGGGATTTCCTGCGTATAAGGTGTTTGGTAGCTTCCCACATAAAGTGCATTCTCCAATGTATTTTTTTGTAACACTATACTCTCAGCAGAACTCTGTGGACTAATGGAAAGAGAATCCCACTTTGCCTAGCAGAAGAGCATCCAATAAATGCCTGGTTTTGGCAGAGCACCCCACAGCGGTAGGTGATGCTTCAGGTCATGGTGTGGTGGGCATGTGATAGCTACAGCAGGATCTCAGTGCTGACTGATGGCAAAGTAGAACGGCTTATGCCATTTCCATCCCCACATACCCACCTCACCACCTTGGGGGTCATCATTTCTAGCACAATTTGACTTAACTGACATAAAGCAGCTTTTTAGCCACTGCAGTTTGCAGCCCACGTGCCTGAGCTTAACTAGCAGCAGTTTTAGGGTACCTTAACAGACCAGGCTGTGAACTGCGCTGGTTCCACAACTGCTTTGCAAGTGGTTCATTCCAGCCAGCTTGAGTCTGCCTGTGCTCGTGAGTCAACACTCCTACTTCTGTTAGCTGCTTGTAATTAAGGGCTGACCTGTGTAAATGTGATCGTGTTCGGAAATAATTGTCCAACATATTTCTGTCAAATTATGATTGACTGCTCTTTACTAGCGTGACACTTATTGGCTTTGTCCTCCTGCCCCGTTTGGACATAGATACACCTCTGCTGACAAATTTGCTAGCTCTTACCGGTGAGATCTTAAGCAGCCTTGCGATAGATGCTTCAGGAATTTGTAAGAGGTGGACCTTAAGCACAGTTGCAGTCTGCAGGCTTCTCAGCAGACCTGTAGTGTTCACAGGCTACAAATAGCTGTGTTGATATTTACACACACATGAAATTGTTGTAAAAAAGTCTTTCTTGCCTGGGCAGAAGTGCTGGTGGAATGGATATTAGGAAGCACAGCTCTGCAGTAGCTGGTGAGATACGTATCTTCATGCTTAGACCTCAGGAGTTTCAGTTGTAATGGATTTTATAGGAGTTTTTCCTTATGTAGAAGAGGGGCAGTGGAGCCAGTACAAATGGGGGGCTTTGCATGCCCCACTGTCAGACTAGACCATCGCCTTTCAGTCAGAGCTGGTGAGTGACGTGTCGGGTACATATGGGAAGAGCTTTGCATTGAAATCAGTGAGGAGTCAGATCAGACACCTGCCCGTCCCCTTTGCCCTGGCAGCCCAGGAGGTGGGTCTGTCTGGGATGCTGTACCACCGCAGCAGTCTGAAAAGTCACTTCTCTTTGACGCTTGTCTCATTTCTTTGGAGGTAAATTTTGACTCATAGAAGAAAAGGCTGTAGGGAGAGTCATCTTATTTTTTCCCTGAACATTAATTTTCTGTTAAATTCTTCTTCTCTTTTTTTTTTTTTGATGTATTGCACATTTTCTAACCAGATTATTTTTGGCCAGTAACAAAAGGTTAATAATAGCCATAAAAAGAAAATTAATCTTTGATTTTTTTTTTTTTTTTTTTTTTTGCACCGAGGTAATAAAGGAGAATTTTTTTATAAAGGTCTCTGTTCGCACGTAGGTGTGTTCCCAGAGAAGGCAGACACATTTTTATTCTCAGCCATATATAAATTGCAATAACATTTCAAGACTTTGTGACCTAATGTTTATTTCTCTTTTTTTTATTTTGACCTTTACCCTGTAACAATTCACATCCAAAGCAAGAGCAGAAGGAATTTTAAGAGCAACCAGAAGAAAAAAGGAGAGGGGAAAAAACTCTGGCTTCCTAACAGGCCATAAACACTGCAGCGCCTGCTATTCTACATTACCAAATGCACTATCAGTTAATGTGTAGGCTATAAAGAATGGTGGGTTAAGTGTAAGGGAATCTCTGGTGACTTGAGTCAGTGGCACTGTTATTTCAGAGCAATGTGCTCTCAGTAGAGGTTCCCTTTGCATGCAGCACCTCTGCCAGAGCCCGGTGTGCAGGCAGCTTCTGCGATTTCCACCCGCTGCTCAGGTCTTCAGGTGTTTTTCTGTCTCGCTCAATTTTGTAACAGTACCTGCACGCAGGCAGCATAAGAGATAAAGAATAAATTAGGGATTATGAGGGTTATGAGCAGGTAGTGGAGGAGAGAAATGTTATAGGGCAATTTTTTTTTAAATTGCCTGTGTTTTAGTATGCTTCTAAAAAGTTAGTCAAACAGCACGACAGATTTATGCTCTCTTCCATTACCTTTTCAATAAATGCTCTTCCATCTTGGCTCTCTTGGAGCGTGCTAAAGGATTTAGCTGCCCTAAGCAGACGGTGATGGTGGTGCTCTGCTAAGTGACCTAGAGCAAGTCATACCAGTTCACTGTACCTGTAAGTGTGCCTTACTGGCCTTTTGCTGCCTCATTTTAGTTACCTTTGTACTATCTATTGTCAAAGTACTTGCAGTCTCTGGATCAAGACGCTCTGCAAGAGTCAACTTATTGCTCTTTGTTGTTAAACAGACAGTTTGGGAGCAGGAGGAGAGGTCGCCTGGCTCCGCACATTCCTGTAGCCTGCTTGAAACCGCTTTAATTCTGGGAATAACCACACGCTCCTGGACTGCAGGGGTCCAGCGCCTGTGCTTTTTGTTTTAAACAGTGGTACTGCAGTTTCAAAAGGGTGGTTCACTAATGTCACTGAAAAGCTGCAGCCATTGAGTTCTCTGATTGTTCATAATTAGCTCTAATAGCACATTTGAAAAGAGGTGGTAAGCGATTGCCATGGGCAAGGGAATACAGAAAGGCAACAGGCTTCTCTACTTGGTTGAAAAGGGACATTTGTGTAATTGAATTACCTAAATCTCCAGCGCCAGAGGCCATTTCAAAGTGGGTGGTGGTATGGTATTTTGGAGCTCTGCTGGAAATACCCAGAGCTTGGGGCTTAGTCTGAAAACAGCCTCCTTCCACTGGAAGTGTTTGCCTAAAATGTAGGCTTTTAATTGAGTGATGAAGTGAAAGGAAGGAGAGTGTATTCCTAACATAACAGTTCTGAAGGAGCTCGGCAATATGATTATAATATCCATTTCTAGCTTTAAAATATATGAAGACATGAATAAGTTTTCCTTGCAGAAGATGAGCAACAAAGGAAAACCTTTTTCCCCTACAGGGAGAGTTTTTCCTTGCAATGTTTTCTCTGGCCTGGGAAAGGAGGTTTTTCTGGGGCCAGGGGAGGCACTGAACGCAAGCCGTGCAGAACTGGACCCCAGCTTCGCGCTCCCCCACCGCTGTGCCATGGCATCCTCAGTGCTCCCCGTGCCAGGAGCAGCGAGCTGGCCTGGTGGGAGACTGTATCTGTCCTCAGCTGTACCTGGTGGTGCAATGCCAGTGTGGAGGAGGCAGCAGAACTCGGCTCTGCTCCTGGATGTGAGGTACTTTCAGAGGAGCTCCTGTAGTGTGTTTAGGGGGAAGTTTAGGCACAGTGTACTGCTTCAGTGCTATTAGGTGGAAGAGCGCTCTTGGGGCAGGGTCTAAGTCTGGTCACCTCCTCCTGCAAGAGCAAGGCTTGAAAAGGAGGATTCTGTGCTCTGGTGCAAAGGCCCGACGTGATTGCTTATCCTACACAGGGAGCATTGCAGGTATACAAATTACTAGCGCTGTTTTAAGGATGATGAAGGGCATTGTGATATAGTAATTGTCCAATGAGAGAGAGAAGGACAAATAGTATCTCTCATTTGTAACAGCAAAACAGTAGACCATAGACTCTCCTCCTGGACTTGCTCTGGCTGCACTTTGTTCCATTGTGGGTACTCTTTATTCCAAAATAATAATCTGTGCGTTCAGGGCGTGCCCTTGGGAATGTGTGGGGAACTATCCTGGAGTGGTTGCCACAGATCAGCTTACTCTGGAAAAGCTTTTCAAGCCTAGCTGGCCATGTGAACGAGTCTTAAAATAAATATTGTTAGTTGTAAGTGGAACTGTATCACTTGACACACAGGATACTTAAGGGCTGTGTACGTATCTGTGTGGTAGAGCAGCTGAGTTAAAATTGTATCTAAATATTATTTTATGATTTTTAAACTACATCATTGTGCAGTTCTATTAATCAGCTTATCAGCTTATTATGTTATGGTAATCATTTATGTATGCTAAAATTGTACTATAATTATGACTACAAGGATGAAAAAAGCTATAACTGATCTTCAGTTTTTATTTGCTGACCTTTCACTTTCCTAGTAAAGGTGCAGATCACCGTACTGAGACTTTAAACCATTTGTCAGCAAGTTCTCAGTGGTCACCCATGGACCCTCAGGGGTTTGAGAAGGAAACTTGAGAACCAAAGCTGAAAATCATCAGGTTAGGAAATCTGTTGCTAGTATATGTGGATTTTATTTTATTCATTCATATAGACCAGTAATTTCAGTGAAAAGCACCTAGCGTCTGTGCTGTCTGCAGAGAGAGTTGGTTGCTCTTTGGTGCCAATGTTGTATCTGTATCTTGTACCAATTCACGCAAGGCTGCACAGCTGTCTGAAGTCCTGCTTGTTAGCATGTGATTTTGAGTTAGCTGGAATTTTTTTTTTTTCTCTAAAAGACATCTAGAGTAGCAGGAGGAGTGTGGTTGCCTCCCCAGCTTGTCTTTTTTCCAGTCCCCTGCCACGCACCTCTGGCAGACAGCTGCTTCCCTCCTCTGTATTTGCATGCTAACACACTTGTGAGTCAGAGGGCTTTTGGAGGCTGGGACGTGGAGTAGCCGTCCCCTTGTAATACCTTCACTCACGTCCTTGTTGGAAGAAGGAGGGGGGAAAAAAAAAAAAGGGAAAAAAAAAAAAAAAAAGAAAAAATCTTTTCAAGTGGAGACAATACAAACATAATAAATGGCCGGGAGGGTTCATCTCCCTCATGACTCAATCCTTCTCAAACAACATTATTATTGACTGGCCTATTGGTTGCCAAAAAGGAAAATCAATTGTACTGGAAGTAGTTGCTGGGCCACAGATCATGGTACTAACCCAGCAGAGACAGGTTGATTTTTATCAACTATCCAAAGACTAATTTCCACCATTAGCTAAAAATGAAGTAGAAATTATGGATATGTCGAAGATTGCTAAGATTGGTGGTCTGTTGGTTTTGTTTTATTTGTATGGTTTTTCTGTTTTCCTGCCTGACTCTAAAAGGATTGTGTCTGTATAGGATAAAAAGAAGCAAGGAAAAGTCAGGCCTGCTTGCCTGCCTGTCACGGCCTGTTTTTTTGGTTTTTTTTCCAATCTTGTTCATTTGGATTTCAACAATACAAACTCCTTCAGTCTCTGCATGGGCCTCGTGTTGGAGGCATTGCGTAGACATTTAAAAATGAAGCTGGTCTCGGCAAACATGCATCCCTTCCCTGCCTCCTGCACCGAATATAGGTCATGCCCTCATTTTTCCGTATCTGTAGGGAGATGTTGAGGAAATCAGTGTGGGCATCTTGACCGTTCTGACCGAGGACCAAAGGCCACAGACTGTATCTACACAGCTTTCCCCCTCCCCAGGGAATACGTGTGTGTGTCCATGCAGCCCGCCACCTTTGCTGCAAGCTGATCGGTGCAAACACACTTGTAGGATGCCAGCTGCCAAAGTACTCTGCTGTTATGACCATTCTCTAAACCTGGCCGAGATTAAAAAGAAAAATGCCTGAGCCTTGTGCCCTTGCAGTTAATGTCCCTAGTATAAATTTCCCCCTAAATATGCTAAAAGCCTGGCTCATAAAGCCAGGAGGGACCCTGCTCTGGATCTGATGATTGCTGCAGAGGGTTTGGCGTAGTTACGCTCACAGCAAGCAAAGGATGTCGCAGGTACTGCTGAATTGACCATTGCTGCGATAGGAAGGTACAGTAGCAAACGGATGAAAACACTAAACAAAGATGAAAAGCAAAGCAACGAGAGCAGAATTATTAACCACAATAGTTTTCTTCTTTCCTTATTCCCCCCCTCAATCCCTGTCTCAATATTTCTGTAGTCAGCTTTGCCAGGCAGATCTCAGAAGACTCTGCAGGCTCATACCCCTTCAGTCTTGACATTGTTGCCAATGGGTGTGAAAGCCATTAGCCAAAAGAAAGGAGAGATCTGCTTAGTGACAGAGGGTAGCTTTCTACATTAAAGCATTGACATGGTGCCAGTCACACAGTTATTAGAAGTGGCACAGCTCCATGTCTCTCCTGCAGGTCTCTCTGGAATGTAGATTGGCAGCAGGTTGAATGTTAAATGGTCACCACTCAGCAGATGCTGATTTTACCTACTGGGAGAAAAGTCCCTTTCAGCAGAAACATTTGCAAAATATTTGCAGCTCTAAATATATGCTGGGAGATGCAGAGATTTATCCCTGGTTTGCTGTTCAGCTTCTGAAGACGCCTCAAGCCTCATCAACACAAACTGTAGGTACAGACGATGAGATGTTTCCTTCTGCTTGTGGAGGCTGGGCTTTTTTGCATTGTTTCTTCCCACCTTCCAGCTTGACATGTACAGTCTTTGTTTCTTCTGCTCCCTGTAGGCATATGAATCATTGCTTCATTGCTGGTGCAGCAAAGCAGTTGGCACCCTTGCTGAGGCAGTGCGCGTGCAGCATTGCCTGCAAAGCAGGCTCACCAGCTGAGAAAGCAACTGCGGGCTTCTGTGTTGTTCCAGCAGTGATTTCAGGTTCCACACAGTCCTTTCAACGGCTACGTGCAAAACCAGTGTTTGAAAAGTGAAATCCAAGAGCTGGTCCTGAAAAAACTAGCAGTGGTCTCTGTTGCTTTACCCTCAAAATCTAAAGCTGCTTTCAGGGTAACCAAAATCCAGGGTTTAAAGCCGGGGACCGAGGACAGCAGCACATTTTAGTGGATTGCTGTGAGATTGCATGGCTTGTGGGCATCGCCTTGTATTGAGGGCTGTGTTGTGCAGAGGCAAGCACTTTCCGTGGCCAGTGCTGGTGCAGGAGGAATGCAGTCTGGCAGTAGGCACATAGTTTTAGCTCAGGGAGCGTGACCACCCTCCGCATCAGGAAGCCTTGTGCCTGTTTCCATGCCTAACCAGCACAGCTATTTTGTGGTGTAATGGCTGCGATCTCTGCCAATGCTGACAGTAGACAGAGGCCAGCAGCAGTTGCCTTTGAGGTAGGTGCAGGTGGCACCATGGTGCTGTCGTGTGTTCTGGTGCAGAGGAGAAACAGGTATATTACTCCCTACTGTCTTTATATGTCTCTGCAGACGCAGGAAACAGCCTTCCCTTGCATGCCTCCCTGTGAGGACATGGGATGGTCCCATGCCCCTTTGTCTCTTGGTCCCAGGGTCATCTTTGCAATAAGCATGTGTTAAACCACCTGTAATTTGTGAAGTCATTGTTGGAAATGCTTTAGCCCCTCATTAAGGTGTTTGGTTAACTGCGCAAACAGGATACCACTGGCAGCCAAGCTGGTTTTTCAGGTGAACGTATCGCCATAGGAATGGTCTCTAATCACCATAGGAATGGTCTCTAGCCTTGCTTCATTTCCTATAGCCTTGGCGTCACCTCTCCCTGCCAGAGGAACAACCTTTGCCAAGCAATCAGCTACTCTTTGCTCAGGAGAGATGGTTCCTAGAACATCTTTTTTTGCATTCACCCATTGAAAAAGCTTTCCCTGTTTTGAAGGAGTTGAATTCTGCCACTCACCTTCTCCCTGAGGACTTTTCAATATGAAAAAGTCTGGTTTTACTTTCTAAATGGAATTTTGTATTCATCTGTTGTTGGCAGTTGTCTCTTCCAGTTTGCTTTAAAAAGCAAAACAAAACAAACCCACACACAATAAAAACCAACAAAAAACCAGTTCTGAGTGCATCATTGGGGCGTCTTGAATTTGCAGTCTTTGGTGCGAAGTATTTTGTTAATTTTCCTAAATAAGATTGTTCTAACACTTTACATGTCGGCGGAATAACTCTTTATGCTTATTTTGTTTAGATTTTAAATAAGAGTTTTGCTGATCATAGCTGTTTCTTGGCTCCATGGATTGTAAGTGGCAAAACAGCACTCAAAATGGCAAAGCTAATTTAGGAGGTTCCTGTCTCTCAACTTGTACATCTCACTTCTGCATCCATGAGAATAGCTGTCAGTGCAGGAGTCTTTCTAGCTCAGTATCGCGTCTCCAGCGGAAGGGAAGAGCGAATACTTAGGGGACAGAGTAGGGTAAGCATACAGTGATGATTTCATATATTTTCCCAGAGTCTCTGGCTTGGAGGCTTTCTGAACCGTTGGTATTATCTTTGCGTTCCTGGATTTTTCTTTGATAAATTTCTCTCATCCCTCTTTGGATTCCCCATCTTTTATGCCAGTGGGAGTTCTGTAGTTTAACTGCGCATTTGCTTTGCGCTTGCCACGATCATTTCATGTGAGACCCCATCGTTCTTGTGTAATGAGAAACAGTAATTGTTCCCCCAGTTACCTTCTCTGTCCTGCTTTTGACTTTATTGGCCTCCTTGATTCCGCTTGATGACTTCTTTTTCAGACTGAGGAGTTTAATCTACTTAATCCTAGCCCATTTGGAAGCTGCTCAGTAACTTTGCTCCTCCTTGTCACCCTTTGAATCATTTCTAGTTCTTCCTTATTTCCTTTCAGATGAAGGGAGTAGCACTTCTCTCAATGCCCAAGCTGTAAGTGCAATATGAGGTTTAATGAAGCAGTATAATTATGTTTTCTTATTTCCTCTTTTTTTTTTTTTTCCAAACAACTCCTTGTTGTTTGCCTTTTATTAACTACCATTGAATACTGAGCTGGTGTTATAATAGAGCTGTCTGTTATAACTCATGATCTGTTTCCGCAGAGGTAATAGCTAGTTCAGAGCCCATCACTGTGGATTTAGACTAAAGATTGTTTCTCCACATCTGCATTACTTGGTGTTTATTAGTGCTCAATTTCATCTGCAGTTTTTTCACCCTGTCACTCTGAGATCCTTTTGTAGCATTTTACAGTCAGCTTTTGGTTTAACAGACTTGGATGCTTCACTCTCAGCCTGCTTTCTCTGTTCATTTGTGAGGGTTGAACAGCCCGAGCCCTTGCACAGATCCCTCAGAGACTCCAGCGATCACCAACAATTGTGCAAACTGGGCATTTATTCCTATTCAATCTTTACTTTTGTAATCAGTTATCAAGCAGTGCAAAGACCTTCCCTCTCACTCTGAGACATTTAATAGCCTTTGGTGAGAGGATGCATCAGAAGGCTTTTGGAAATCCATGTGAACAGGAATCCCCTCCGGTGAGGGGTAGCAGAGGTCTCGGCGGTGCTTGCCTGCAGAGGGAAACAAAGGTGCCATTCTCCCTTTGCCTCTCACAGAGAGACTGCTCAGTTGCTCCCTTTTTCAAGAAAACAAGTAAATCCTATCCTGGAGTAACCTTCTGGTTTATCTAACAAGCCAAGTGGCTGTCTGAGCTTAGACAAGCTGTGTTGAAATGGGTCTTCCATCCTCTTACGACAAGGCTCAGCTTGGCTGGAATAAATCACCCCATCCTGAGAAGGGCTTCTTATAAAATGAAGGCCTGAACTTACATGAAGGTGGAAGGTGCGTTGAAGTTGTCTGCCGTGTTTGTTCTCCAATTAGGAGTTGGCTACTTGTAAGCTGGGTACCAGCCTTGGAAGAATAGGTAAGCTTCCATCATCTAAATCCGTTTCTCCAGTTCCAGCCAATTAAACATTAAAATGAGCGTGACAAGTAAGCGTTCATTTATGGGTCAATAACTCTGTAGTATGTCTGTGACATGGCTGGCTGAGACAATCCATTTCGGTACAGTCCTGGGCAACCCGACATCTTCAAGCATGTAATTGCTTTCATAAAAAAAATAAGGATAATGTAGCTATCAGGCCCTGACTCACTAGTTCAGAAACTTCCCCTTGCCAATCAAATTTCTTTGGTATTCAACCCATTTTAGGCTCATTCCAAAGGCATTACTGTGATGTCAGAAAATATCCTAATGGATATATGCATTTTCTCCAGTGTTAGATGTTACCTCCTTGTAGATGCTCGGTTTTGTCCACCAGCCAATTAACTATCTGTATAAAGAGCCCTCGGTGCACGCTTTATGGCAGTAGACAGGGTTGCCTTGTCCGTCTCCTTTCCTTCCCCCCTCCCCTATTATATATATATTTTCTCAGCACTATTAGATTATTAAATGCTTAATGACTATTCCCTTCCTGCTAACTATGCTTTTGCTGAGCTGCAGTAATAAAACTTTGTAACAGCAAAGTATGTGTCTGGTTCCTTTATAGGAAGGGCACATTTGGGGAGCTGAAGTAATGGGGGATAAAACTCAATTAATGAATAGAAATAAAAAGAAGTAAATGAGGTAATCAAACTCAGAGAAATTAGTATTGGCAGGTTCTGAATGATGCTCTTGGATGAACAATCTTTCAAAATCCTTCCTTGTATGCTGCTGCTGTCTCTTTATTTATTATTAAAATAACATGATCCATGAGGCGCTCGGGGTGACTCCCAGCCTAGCTAATTCTAATTAATCCAGTCAGGGAGAGCAGCAGGGTAAGTGGAGCAGTCTATCGGATTGAAATTCATAACTTAATTGAGGTCAAAGTCCCGGGTTGGGAGAACAAAAGTCTTTCTCTGGGACCAGGCAGATCAATAGCAATAAATATCTGGCTTGGATACAAGTAGCTTATAGTGACGGATTATCTGACACTGGCCAGAGGTCTTGGTCTTGTTTGGGGCAAAGTCCTATGGCATGTACAATGTAGGGTGACTTTTGTCAGTGTTCCCTCCAAAACCCTGAAGAACCCATAAAGGGCTCATGGGAGCTGCAGAAGAAGGATGCCCGTAAAGAAGTCCATGTGAGTCATGCTTTATTTGGTTTCTCAAGGTACGGGTCTCTCATCAGTAGCACAAGGGCATGTGTCACATTACTGCTGATGGAGGTTGGAAGAAGTTGCTCAGGCTTACAGGAACTTGGAGCTAAATCACAGCTTGTCCAGAGAAAGACCTTTAGGATTGGGGGAAGCTGAGTGGTAGATTGATGGGCTTTATGCCAAGTCTGTATTTATAGTATGTTTACATAAGAGGAGAGAGGAAGGTTGGAAGAGGGAAGTGTAAATGATCATTAAGGTAGATTTGTAGTGTTAGAGAAACCGGCAGAGGCAGATGCGGTCTCGCCTGTTCTTCAGAAAAGCAGTCAGTGACTCTGCTCTGACCTCCAAAATGTTCTGTTTGTAGGGGTTTGTATGTGCCAGGAATGGCTGGTTTCCCAAGCCCTTACCCATACCCAACTCAATGGTATGACTTCGGGTGTTGACTGCAACGCTGATCCCTTAACTCCTAAGTCAGGGGAAGAAGCATGACGTCCTAGCCCAAGACCTATGGCTTTGTACTGTACACCCAGCCTTACCCTCGGAGCGGGTACTGAAATATTCGTCAGTGCTAGCAACTGAAGAAGCTTCTCTGAACTTTTAAATAAGTGGGTACTTCACCTGGAGTTCAATATTAAAATGCAATCTTCACCCAGTCTGTTATTAATGTGATGTTTATGCAGATTCGACTGTTCTGCTCGTATCCTCTTTGCAGAGGACAAATACTGATGTGGTCAGCATTCGATACATCCCTGATGGATGTTGTTCTGCCAATGTACTTCAACACAGCTTGGAAGAGAGATGGAAACCGCAGCTTGGCCGCAGCCAGTGACTTAGTTTGATATACCTGCTCCTCCCATTAACACTACATAAGTCTAAAGCATCTGTTAATGTCCGACTTGCCAAAAATGTTCAGAAGATCTCTTCAGCTCCACTGTTCAGGCTTAGAGGTCTAGGTCAAAGGCCTTGTCTGGTCAGCTTTCAGGTTTTACCGTAATGAGCAACTGTTGATATTTCTGTGTGTATAAATGGTTGCTCTCACACCGTTTTGAAACTGTCTCCGGAAAACACATCTTGTTTTCCACTGCTGGACATTTGCTTCATAGGGACAGAATGTAGTGAACAAGGAGCTGTTCGGTACATATATATACTTGCTGTTACTCTATACTACCGTTACTATATACTACTTGCTATTACACTATATACTACTTTGCTCATTCATGTCCCATTCATGGCACAACATCAACCTCCTCCTTTTAAGTTGGTGGCTTCACTCTCCAGGTTTCTGTTGCATTGTTTCTGTGTTCCTGCTTCGTCCCTGCCCAGCCTGGACAGCAGCAAAACAGAGTTCCTGAGGTTGCTAAACGCTTACAGTTGCAAACAAAATTGTGTTGGCAACTGTCATTTTCCCCGTCATCATGGGGAAAGGGGGGTGGAGTAATTTATTTCATGTTTGTATAAAAGCTAACAGAAAAATCCAGATGTACCGCAGTGCTGAACAATTCACCACTTAACAGTTAAACGTCATGAGCAACGCGTGTCCTGAATGTACAGAACTTTGAGATGGATGTTTCCATTTAACTTGCCTTATGACTCTGCTAAGGTTTAGGAGAAAAAATTTAAAATATGAGTATTAGCCTTTTTTTCCTCTTCATAGAGACACACCTGTGATGCAGACCTGCTATTTGAAATTTTGAGAACCAGCAATTGATATACTTTCAAGTGCTTTTGCTAAACTTCAGGCTCCCCCCATCTGGTAGTGGGGATAGGCTAGTTTTATTTATTAGAGAGAATTTACTTTTTTTTTTCAGCTGAAAGAAATAACAGAATCTGTCCATTCAGAGCTGGATTATCCACAGTTATGTATGATATTAAAAAACATAGCGGTAGATGTCCAGATCTGTAGAATCCCTGTTGATTCAGTGAGGAAATTCCCTTTATGGCTATTTTCAGAATCGAATTCAGGTTTCTAATTCTCCAGTTTTGCTACAGAATCCTGGCGTGACCTTGAACAAGTCACTTGATTTCTTTCTGTCTTGGTTTCCCATTTGGGAAATGGTGGGGCAAATAATCGTTTTTTTTTATCTAATGGATATAACAAGATTATAAAAATATGGTAGTTCTAAGATCCTTAGAAAACTGATCAAATGAAATTAAACAGATCTTGCAGTCTGGATAAAATGAGATGAAACAAGCATGAAACTATTAGTGAAAGAAATGTTTCTTTATCTTCTACAAATAAAAATGCAAAGTGATTAAGTGGGTCTTTTCTAGCTATTAGCAATAACAGTTCTAGCCAGCTGACTTCTGTCACCCTTGAAAATTAATTTGCGGGGCACAGTCTTGAATTTAGTATGCGTACAATAAATACCCCTAAAAATGTTGTCACCTTCTCTGATGCATGATGTTACTGCTGCGATAGTACTGCAATTACTTGCCCTACAGATAAAAAGTGGCTGCTCTAAATGAGATGCTCTAACACAATGGTTTGCAAATTTCTTTTAATTGATTTTTTTTTTTTCCTGTGATATTTCCTTCCTTTACTGTATATCCAGCAGTATTTTTGTGAGGCAGGGGAAAGGAATGGGAATAGCGTTAAAGGTTATTTTTATCCAGGACTGTTTTGGAGATCTGGTTCATAGCTTGCATGCGCCCTGGCCAGCCATGGCTGTGCAGCGGAGCAACGGTGAGTGGTGGCACGGAGATGGAGCCGAGTGGCTGGAGGTGGCCTTCGGGCAGCATCTCTGCTGAGTCCAGCCTGCCATGCAGCTGCACCGTGGAGAAAACCCTGCGCGTTCCTGCTGCTGACAGAGAGGCTGGGCACGGTTAGTGATGAGCTTTGTGTGTGCGTGAGATGTTGGGAGAGAGGAGGAAAGCACCAGCTCTGTCTACAGGCATTTTCCTTCCCTGGCTTGAAGATCGGATGAGAAATGTCTCCCTTTCAGCATGGCCCTCAAAGCAAGATAGTGATTAATGAACAAAACAGTAAGGAAGGAGTTTTGACTGGTTGACTTTCTCCAACACAGAAGGAAGACACGAGAAGTATTTCAGAAAGCAATAGGCTGGAACGTGCTATGGAGAAACCTTGACATGTGCTTGGACTCGGCCAGAGGCAGGGTTAGCTGTGTGCAGGAAATTTCAATTCACTGTTTTTTCTTTTTTTCTTTTTTTAGACTCAAGTTTTAATCACGTTCAGACTGTGCAGATGAAATCTGAGTCAGAAGCCAGGTCTGCAAAGCTGCCTGGTTACCTTCTCTGTGATGCCCTATTCCAGGTGCTATTGTCAGGATATTTTCAAGTGGTGCTCACAGATTACATGGTAATTTGGCTTCTGAAGTGGTATGAAATTGAGCACTGCACTTTAAATTCCAGTGGTCAAACTCAGAAGAGATTTGTAAAGTTATGGCTCAGCAACTGCAAATGATCAATTTTTCATAGCTTAATAACCGAGTGCTTGTTTTTTGAATGATGGGAAGTGATCATATACACCCTCACCTCCAGTCCTAATTGCAAAGTAAAAGAGGTTAATTTAAACCATGAAGGCAGTTTTGATCTGGATATTTCACAGCAGCAGCAAAACTTAGAGCTATGGTGACTTAAAATCATCAGTTTTACTTCTCAGATGGAAAATTTAAGCATGGATGTGGTCAGTTTGCCCTCATCAGCTGCAAGGAAACAACGTGCTAAGCCACGGAAGCCCAGTCGCTTGGGATAAACCACAATGTAAAGACAGATTATAAATATGTATCGAGTCTAAAATTGAAGATGATATAAACTATTCATTTAGACCTGTTTTAAATCATCATTTGGTTGCAGAGGGAAACATAGTGACAAAGAATGAGGAAA
>NW_009205543.1:0-809 GCF_000690835.1 Fulmarus glacialis
AAGGAAAAAGAAAAAAAAATTGGTGGTGGAGAGAGGAGGGCGACCAGCTGCAGGGCTGTACGGGGAGAGGAACCACGGATCCCAGGGATGGATCCCGGTGTCACCCTCCTCCTGCTCCGTGCCGACGGTGCTATTTGTGATAAGGGGACTTTAGCATCCAGCTATGTCCGTCCTTCAGCCCTCAAAAACCTGCCGACGTGCCCGGCAGCTCCGTGCGGATCTGCTGGCTCTCCTGCAGAACTGGGAGGCGAAGTGAGACCTTCGAAATCTCTTGACGCTCTCAGTTAAACCCTCCCCAGCCGTGGGTTGGGCTCACCAGGAAAAAAAAAACCACCCACCCTGATGCAATCGGACTGTAACAGGGGTCTGCGATGGGACCCACACGACGGAGCCACACCGCAGATGAGCATCTTAGGTCAGTCCCTCGGAACCCCCAAGCACTGGAAGCACCAAGATCTGCTCCATCAAAGGCTTTCCTCGGGTTTTCCTTCAGCCAGCTTTTTAAAGAGCTCAACACACCAACAGGTTAAACTTCACCGGGCGGAAAAAAGCAAAGAGACAGAGCGAAGTGCCACGGAGGATCCCGCAATACCCAGGTACCAGGGAGATTTCTCGCCCTCTCGCGCTGTGCCCATCGATCCCGTGTGGGTCAAACCCAGCGTGCACCGGGAGGAACCTCTTCTCCAGAAGGAAGAAACCGAGGTGAAACGGGAAAAAGTGGCAGCAAAGGAAAGCCCCGTTCGTTCAGAAAACACCCACTGCTGGTCTCTGACAACCCCAGAGCCGGCTGGAAACCGCTCTGTGTCCCT
>NW_009205543.1:855-1219 GCF_000690835.1 Fulmarus glacialis
GCGTGGTGCCTCTCGTGCCCCCCGCGGCCGCATCCTCGGAGCCGTGCAGGCAGCACGAACGGACTGGTACCCGCTGCAACCTTCGCAGAAAACCCTGATCCCCCAGGCAGGCAGAATCATCATTAAGAATCCCAAATTAGGTTTTGGGTTTTTTTTTTTTCGTTTGGTTTTTAATTTTTAAATCTCACTGGGAAACATCCAAGCCGTCAGGATCCCTCTTCTCTCCCCCCTGGATGCATCCCCAGAGATTGCCTTCAAGAGGGCGGCCACAGCCTCCCGCTTAATTAAGAATCTGCTGGTAATTCCCCGGAGTGGACTGGCACGCTGGCGGGGGGGGGAGGGGCCCAAGGAAAGGGCACCACGC
>NW_009205543.1:1263-3044 GCF_000690835.1 Fulmarus glacialis
GCGCGAGCCGACGGCAAAGCAGCACCGGCACAGCCCGGCCTCGCTCGAGGGTTCCCCTCCCTTTTGCACGAGCCCCACGTGGTGTTTTCGAGGTGATGCTTTTGGGGGGGGGACAGAGCCGCTCCTCACCCTGTCACCAGCCCGGGCACATCCCTGCCTCCGGTGAGAAGCCCCAGCGAGACTTGCTGTCGCCTCCTCCCAATAAAGTTTTGGCCCACCTGAGACAAGAGCTGCTCTCTCCCAGCGCGAAAAAGCTGGAGAGGAGTTCGGAGAGGAGCATCGCTGCACCCACAGCCGCTGAGCGGGTCGGCAGCGGAGCTTGGGATAAAACCCGCATCTCCCCATCCCTGCGGGTGCGGCTCCTTCCCCCACGGAGCCCCCCGGGGCAAGCAGCGCCCCGCAATTCCCACACGGAGCCTCCCGGGGCAAGCAGCGCCTCGCCGTAGGACCGGGGTTATTTTACCAACAGGATTCAGCATCACCGGCAGCGCGGAGGGAAGGAGGGGAGGACAGAGGGTGCGGGATGCTCAGGTCACCCCGACTATTGTCTTCCGAGCGTTTAGCCCCAAATAACAGTTCCCTGTGATCTGCAGGTAACGGACACTCACAACCACCTGCGTTACCGGAGCACGATGCTCTACCGGGCTCATCTTTAGGGGGTAACAACAACCCCCTGCACCGGGGTTACCCCCACGAGCGAATCAGCCCCACGTGGCTATTTCCAGCACGGCCAGCCCCGCGGATTTCCTTCCTCTTCCCCCGCTGGCCCAGGTTTTGTCCTGACAACTTGATTTCTCTTTAGCCCCAAAGCCAGGGGCTGATTTAGTGAACGTCTGCTAGAGAAAGGGCCAACCCCGAGCACCCAGCACCCCGGGGCTCCTCTGGCCCCCCACCTCTCTGCCGTAGGGTGCCAGCAGCGGCGCTCAAGCTCTGCAGTCACACGGGAGCCACCAGACACACTTTCTGTGGGACGTTGGTTACAGCATCTCTTACATCCAACACCTCCTGGACCTTCTCCGTCCCCCACCATGTATTTCTCAAAGCAGAGGTGACTAACGGCACCAAGAGGCTGAAGGACCAAGCGCTGATGGCAGAGTACGGCCAAGCTGCGGGCTCTCCCCGACCCCGTCCTGGCCATCTCCCACCGAAATCATTTATGCAGCTCCTCGGGGCAGGAGGAGGACGGCCAAAGCCAGAGACATGGGGGGACCTACTAGAACTGAACAACATTAATGATGGCTTTTCAATCAAATGCAAATGTTATGCAAATTTGGGGGCTGAAAACACAGTGCATCCCTGATTCAATTAACAGCATTTCATTTATCTAGTTAGGCTTTGATTCAGGAAAGCACTTAATCCTGTGCTTAATGTGTTGTTGTTGTTGTTTTTTAATGTTTTAAACATTTTTAAATAGGAAAATGTGGTTGCTAAGACACAAACGTTGCCAGGGGGACTCAGAGAAAAGTTGTCGCTGAAATTACTCGCTTTTCCCTTATAAACCGATAGGCTTTCAATTTGCCGGCATCTCCGCGAAGCAGGAATATTATCCCTATACTCCCTTCGTTGACGAGGAAAGAAAAGCACAAAGAAGGAGGCGCCTGCTGGAAGCCCCCAGCAGATCCCTACCCAGCGCCGCCTGCCCGCTCGGACGGGATCAGCCTCCGGGTTTTAGCCACTTCGCCTGTGGTTTCCAATCTTTCGCGTTGCCCTCCAAGCCAACACACCTCTCTGCTTCCCCACGTGCCGGTCGGTTGTCGTAGAATCATAGAATCATTAAGGTT
>NW_009205544.1:0-2794 GCF_000690835.1 Fulmarus glacialis
CTGGGCCGCCCCGGGGCGAGGATGGCCAGCCTGGCCGCCCAGGACTCCTACCTGCAGGGCTTGGCGAGGAAGGTCTGCGTGCAGCACGCCCCGGAGTCGCGGAAGAGGAAATTTGGTAACGGGGCTGCAGCGCTTCGGCGTCCACCCCTCCCGGCCGATTTGTGGGAGTACGGGCGTGTGGCAGGCGTGCCTCCACGGGATGCTTGGGCTGTCGCCTTGTGCCGTTTTCTAAGAAAAAACCACCTCTGCTGTAACATGGGGCTGAGCACTGCGGTGCGCGGGGTGATGGGACGCGGGAGAACTGGGGGTTTGGTGAAGTGTGCAGGCGCGTTTGGCCTATTTAAATAAATCCTAAAATACATTGATTTTTGAAGATGGAGATATGCCATTGCAATGCTGGAACTTTAGTCTTCAGTAATAACTGAATGTTACAAAGTGGGAATGTAGTGTCCCGTTGTGTAATTTGTCTTTGCCTTCTAGTGTATAAGCCGGGCCAGGCCGAGGATGCTGGCAGGCAGCTCAAGAAAAAGAAGAGAAAGAAACCCAGTAAACAAGCTGAGAAGACGAGTGCTCCTTCAGTCAAGAAGGTGGTCTCTAGCACCAATAAACCTACTCCCAGACAGAAAGCAGTCCCTCAAGCCAGCAAATCATCTCCACAGGGTGATACACAGAGCAGAAACGAGAGTTTGGTTACAGGTGAGAATACCAGCATTGCCATGGGTGGTTAAAGTTACCTGAGCTGAGGTGGCTGCTTTTCAGTTTCTTCACACATGTATAGTTTGGAAAGCCTGTAAGAAGTTTAGCTGAATTGAAAGCATCTTTGCTTATTCCATGTGCCCTGAAAGTTTATGCATGTGTACCTAAATTTGTAACGTCACCACTGGGTGGCTCCCTGGAAACAGGAGTGTTTAGTCTGAATTGCAGACTTTTTATGTATTTGGGTAACTTCTGGGAATTATTGCACAGATGCAATCTCTGTCGTGCCAGGCTGGCTTTCTATCATGAATCTGAAAAGCCTGATCACAAAGAAAATACGTCCTTTGCGTCTTGATTTCCATTAGCTTGGTACTTGTCTTCTGGCTTGTCAGGCAGCCACAGGGCATGCCAGGCCACTGGCTGGCAGTGTTGAATGACAATATGGATAGAAAAGGGGGAATTCTAACTAAACTAATGAAATAGAAACTCTTCGTTTCTTTAGATTTTCTGTTCTATTCACAGCATCTAAAGAGTTCTCAGAGCTTTTCCCATAGCCATAGAAAGTTCTTCTGTTTAGCTAGTGCTGTCTTTTAAGTATTTGTATTTTCTTCCTTTCATTTTCAGGGAGCAAAAGTGAACTTGGTTCCCCTTCTTTTTCTGCAATGAATCTCTTGCGTCAGAGACTACACGAGAAGATTAAAAAAGCTTCTGGACAAGTATGAGAACTCCTAATATGTGTGTTTATGCAATATAAATTCTCCCTAGCCTCCCAGGGGATGTGGGAACAAGACTATGATCTTACAAGTTCAGGGTTCGAGCTAATTCCATCTAAGGAAGTGTCTGTAGGTGTTGCTGGGAGACCTGTGTGTATTCTGTGGTCTGGAACACCATGTGAGAAAAGGTAGGGCCTGGCTTGGAGGAGAGCATGCCTCTGGTGATTTTTAGGAAAGGGAAATGCACTAAGAGCCTGAAAGGAAACATAGCTACGGGGTGTTGAGAGAGAGTAAAGGGTTTGAAATGCCTTTACTGTGTTTAGTATCTCTAAAAGCTGAGCCCTCAGCTGCTTGTCACGAGTAGCGCGTTTCTTAGGAGAAGTTTGAAATCAGGAACTTGAGGACACCCCACTTTTAATTCTGCTTTATCCCTTTGAGGCTCTTGATTCATGTCCATCCTTCTTCTTAGGATGATGCCAAAGAATTATCCCCTGCAGTCCTGGAGAAGAGGCAGCGAAGGAAGTACGAGAGAGAGAGAAAGAAGCGCCGAAGGAAGGAGTTGAAGATGAAGGCAAAAATGGAGAAGAAACAAACTGAGGAGGTACCGGTAGAGCCAGAAAGCAAAAAGGAGGAGAGCGCAGCTGAGATGGTCTTTAACAGGGTTGAAGTTCATGAAGAGAATGAGTTGAGCAAGACCCAGAAGAAGAAGGAGAAGAGGAAAGCAGTGAAAGGCAATATCACTCCTCTGACAGGCAAAAACTACAAGCAGCTGCTGAGCAGGCTGGAGACCAGGAAGAATAAGCTGGAGGAACTCAAGGATAAGGACCAGAAGAAAGCTCAGGAGCTAGAGAGCAAGATGAAATGGACAAATGTTCTCTATAAGGCGGAAGGCGTGAAGATTCATGATGACGAGGAGCGGCTGAAAGAAGCTCTGAAGCGCAAGGAGAAGCGTAAAGCGCAACGCCAAAGGCTGTGGGAGAAGCGGACGGAAAAAGTGGTAGAAAAGATGCAACAGCGGCAGGAAAAGCGTCGCAAGAACATTCAGAAGAAGAAGAAGGATAGGATAGAGAAGAAGAAAGCCAGGGCCCGCAAGAAAGGCCGGGTTCTGCCAGAGGACTTGAAAAAAGCTGGCTTGACGTGAGGGGGAGGCAGCCGGCCCTTGCACTGGCCACGGGAGCGGCGCCCCGGGGGACGAGCTGCTTCGGACAACGAAAAAGCCTGTTGTGTGTTTGTTAATTAAATTTCCTCTCCCACAGAAACGCCTTCCGGTTGATTTATTATAATGATTGTTATTATTTCCCTAGAGGGAAGGTGTCAGTTGCTGTCGTTCCCTCTGGTGAGCTGTAGGGTGGCCGTCGAGGGCTCTAACGGGGGGGCGGAGCCCC
>NW_009205545.1:0-770 GCF_000690835.1 Fulmarus glacialis
CTCCGCTCCGGCCTGCGGGTCCCAGCGCCGCCCGCACCTCCGGAACGCGCCGCTCGGTTATTGCCGTTATTGTTCTTACAAGGGGAAAAAAAAACCACCACAGTAATCCAACGAAGCAAAAATCGCCGTGAATGGGCCAAACGGCGCATTTGAGCTTAAAATGAAAACTTCCGCGTGCGTGAGCGGTAAATGAGGTGGGACTTGGGAGATCCTCCCCAGAAAGCCCACGATGAATCCCAAATTACTTTGTTAGATAATTAGAAAGTGTTGATAATTATTTCTTTCATAATTCAGCGGTGTGACTGTAACAGGAAAATGATCTTGTGAAAGTTCACACGTGCAGATGTATTAGTTACTGATTCATTTGATTAAATGCTAGTCTCAAGTGCTCTGATCCACAGCTGAAGGCGGCCCCATTAGCATAACACTGATGTTTAATTTTCATACGCATAATTAGCCATATATTTAACACTAATAGCAACATGCAGCCTTTCAGCATTAAACAGCCTGGGATTTGATCTGGCCTGGGCTGAACTTTCCCGGTTACACCTAGGCTGTTTAGGGTGCGCAGTTATCACGGCACCACATCTATGTAATCAAGCGCATTTTGGCAAAGGGAGAACACCAATAAAAGTGAACATTCAAAACAAATCGCGGCGCTGATGTCGTTAGCGGTATTAGCGCCGACCTGTCTTCCCGCGCCGGCGGCGGCGGGCACCCCCGGCAGCGGGGCTGGGGCACGTTCAGGCTCCGTCGGGCAGCGACGGTCC
>NW_009205546.1:0-1359 GCF_000690835.1 Fulmarus glacialis
ACCGCATCCTCACCGTAACCCGGGCAGCTGAGAATCAACCCAGCGATCCCGGCTCTCCGGCAGAAGGGGGGATCGCTCCATCCCGGACAGGCGTTATCAAGTTAACTCCCGGAGCCGCCCGGCCCGAGCCCCTTCGCCCCCGCCGCTTCCCACGGAGGGAACCGGCACCGGTTGCACGGTGCACACTGGCAGAGCAGCCCTGGGGACCGGAGGGAGAGGTCTCCGCCAGGCCCCACGATCCCCACCGCCGGAGATGCCAGCTCCCGCCAGAGCCACCGCCAGCCTCCGTGCGAGTGGGAGAAGGAGGAACGTGGTCTGAACTACCTGCCTGAAGTCTGCTGCGGGGAAAAAGTCGCTGGGGAGATCCGTGTCCGCTCTCAGAAACGACACAAGCGGCAGAGCTAAGTGTTAAACTAAAGTTTATAAATTAAAAAAAAAAAAAAAAGTACAGCGGGTAGCTTACAAACATTCACAATTCATTTGAAGTAAATAATCTAGTTGAGTGCACAGTGCCATTAGAAAAGAAGGAGGGGGTGGGGGGGAGAAGGGGGAAAAAAAAAAGCAATGAGTTACCTTGAAAGAAAGAGACTGTAATTACATTGCTGAGCAGATCAGAAATCCCCGCCCCTGAAGGAGAGGTCTGCAGAAGAACTGTAAAAGGCACTGATGGTATTAAAATTTCCCATTACATCGATTTCTTAAAAAGCCTGACTAGAAATATTCACATTGAATATAAAAATAATAATAACAACAACTTTAATACAACTGCAAAGTGCGAAAAATCCGTAACTCCTCCCTCCCCGAACACGGAAAGATCTCAGGAAAAAAGGAAAAGAAGAAGTCTGGAGTTTCGATATAAGTCTCACCCTTTTGTGACATATTTATCCTTTGCCAGGGATCATGGAGTACAGGAATAACATGGGCAACAAGAGCAGGGGGGATCTGAAAGAGGCTTCCTTACATTCAGCACCATACAAGGCACACTCAATTTGCAACGAGTTGGAAGACCAAGGACTTAAACAGACGTCAAAAATAATCTTCCTTCCAATCCACCGAGGGAGTCCTTGATCTCCTCTGCATTTGAGCTGCATTTGGTTTTGCGGGTTGTTTTGGTTTTTTTTCTTTCCTTTTTTTCTCTCTCTTTCTCTCTCCCACACAAGATCGAGTCTCTACCAATCCGAAGCGAAATAAAACAAACAAACAAAAAGTCTACACCAAATACACTGACAACATGGATACCATGAACTAGTCGTGCCGAATCGCGAGAGTCCTCGGCTGGCAGGGTGGGGACGGGGAGAGGGTCGGGGTGGGGGTGGCCGAGAAGTCCTACGTTGGAAGAGGAGAGGGTGAGGAACCATC
>NW_009205547.1:0-10071 GCF_000690835.1 Fulmarus glacialis
AAAAAACCCAACCCAAAAAACCCCACCAACGCCCAAAAACCACCACCAACCAAAAAACCACCTGCCAAAAACTGCTTAGGTTATAGCATGTGAATCTCTGATAAACATTCCAGTCCAAACAGAAGGAACAAAAAGAATTATCTTGATCCTTCCATTTATGGATTGTTGAAAATACTGTCCTTTTCAGAACTGAGGGTTTTCTTGTTTTTGTTTTGAGAAAAGTTCCAATTTGTTCAAACAACCTGGCACAGGAACAGCTACATTAATTCATTTATATAATACATTACTTACAAAATACAATAATTCTCTTTTCTCACAATATGGGCATGTTACAGACATTCTTAACAGACAGTGGTGGTAGTGTCAGATACAGTCCAGTGCCATATGCTAAGCGGCAGACCAATTTCTGAGCACATACATTTCATGGTTTAATAGTAGCTGCATACAAAATTAAGAGCAATGACATTTAAACTATGCCAATTTATGATCCACTGAGAATCTCACTGTATTACTTTTCAAGCTAGGTAAAAGACAGATAAGGGATTTAAAATTACCTATTTAAACTGTTAATAACAATCTGATTAGCTAATGGCTTTTGTATTATCAACACTCATTTTTACTTTGAAATGTTGACACAAAGCCATCACACTTGTTACCTCTACTAAACCAGTATAAACCAATGATGCAGTATCACAAATTTAAATATTTTATGCAAATAATAACAAAGCAAGCTGGTACAGTTTTCTAATAAAGAATAATTCTTGACATTCAGAGAATTCAAAGCACTTCAATAAATGGCAAATAAGGAAAGCAAAGTACAGAAAGGAAAAATGACCTAGGTGAGATCATACAGAACATCAGTCGAAGCATGAGGTCAGAAAATAGGTTTTCCGATAATGAATTCAGAAGCCTCACTGCTAAATCATGCTGTGGTGAAAAATAAAAAAAGCAGGTACAGAAAGGTAAAGCAGAAATTCCAGAACAGTCCTCAAAACACTGAGTGACATTACAGCTACATATACAGCATAAGATGACAATGACACTGAAAAAGCAAAAATACCAATATTAAGATATCATCAATTCACTGCTCCCTTCAGGGTTGTAAAATATATTACAGCATTTTATCTTCAACAAGTACCTAATTAATATGTAGAACTACTTCTGCATTCTTCCAAAAGCTATGAATTGATTTGAGTGGTAATTCTGCGCAAATGGTAAAATGAAAATTTTCATATACATCGTGCTTTGGTAATAGCACCTACAACCCAAGCATGGACAATTTCTGTTTGCATATGCTAATTTAGACTTCTGTATCATTTTGAGATGAAGAGAAATGCTCTTGGAAAAGACTGAACTTCAACTGCAGTATCCCTGTGAAAGTTCTTCCTCCTTCTGATACTTTATCTTTTTTACTTATTCTTCCTTACCACAACTAATACTGTGCATGCTCTTTTTTTTTTTGCCTGGTGGTGTCTAAGGATTGTTTTTTTTAAGCACCACACTTTTCAGAGAAGAACTTTTAATGTTTACATTTCTCAGAAAGAATTATCATGTCACCATCACTTACCTTTAACAGCTGCCCATAACAGAAAGGGAATAATTCTTAAGGTATTTACATCATTGATTAAATCATTAAGAATGTGGTCTGTCAACTGCTAGTGTATCACTAGTTGCATCCCTCAGTGGCACTCAACATTTACAGCATGGCTCTCTAGGACCATGCTTGCAGCATTCCCTCTCAAGGAGGGTTTGTACTAGCATGAGACACGTTCTCTGGGCACTCTGGGTATACCAGCATGTTTCTCCAAGACTTGCCACACATGAAAGTATTCTGCTTATGACCCCCCACCAGAAAAGACTTCTGACTCCAGTGAAAAGTTTCTTTGCCATCGTGCCACTTGGCAACACTGGCTTTTGACCCTGCCTGTGGACCACCTGTGTGTGTTACCACTGACAGTCACACTCCGCAGACTGTGCTGGGAAGCTGAGTGCCAGCTTCCTTCCGTCCTTGTTTTCCCTCTCACAACTCAAACTACAGTTTTTAATTTTGCTCCAACTCTGCTGCAGGGGCAAGCTGCACTGAAAGAGAAGCCAGTGGGTTCTTGCATCCCTCCACCCTTTTATGCCAGCTCTAGAGATCAGGATGCTGCAGGACAAGTTTGTGCAGGTGGACCACTCTCACCATGTCAACTGACTCACACTGTGGCTTCACGCTCACTACATTCAATGCTACACGGAAAGCAGAAACCACTTCAATTAGCATCTTGCTGTTGGAACATCGTAAGTGTAGTGCAGAACTACACCGTTACTAGTTACTGCTTCTCTTCCTTCCTCCACCCTAAACAAAGAAAAATACTCAATTGATCCCATAAGATCTAGTAACAGTTGACTGAATTGCTGTCAAGAAAAGAAAGAAATAAACATCTGGAGCTAATGTACTACATAAACATCTTCTTACTCCCACACTTGGGGGTTTGCAGGATGCTAGATTAAGGACAATGCACGAAGACACTTCAGTTCGGTTTGGAGAATATATTTAAGGATGGGTGCTTCTGAAAACATTAAGGTAAATTTGTCTAAATGAAATATTGATGAATAGATATTTATCTCTTGCTAGCCTTACATTAATAGCATTGAGTTTTCCTAGCAAACACAAAACTACATCTTTAAGGCTTCCCTTTCAATAGCTTCAGGGTTTCGGCACTATGCTACATATGGCAACTGAACTATTTTTAATGACCCAGTTGAAAACACAGTTAACAAAATTAGTACTTTTGCTTCGATTTATTTAAAAAACCAAATCTATCTACTAACTACACTATGTGGAACTTTGATTACTCAAGGATTTAAAACATTAGAAAGGCTGGCAAGAATATATACCCACCCACATGCAAACCTGAGCGTGCACATACTCTTGCCATGGCCTGAACTCAGGCTATTTGCACCACATTTAAAATTTAAACTGCTTTCCACTTATCCCTATGAATTCTCAAGCCAAGGTCATGACTCTTCTGACCCCACATTTAAAAATCAGTTGGATCAACAGAATACCAGGTTAAGCTTGAGTTCAGTTCTTTACACCAGCAAGATACTGCTCCTCCACAGCACATGAAGTCGGTCAAAGTTTGGGCTCCACAGTCTCGTCCTGCAGCCCCACCCACTCCTACGCAAGCACTGGCGATTGCGTCATAGGTTACTGGCATGGTGAGCTCTCCAAGATAATGGACTACCCAGACACCTGAAAATCACCGTCCACTGTGGGGAAAATAGAAAAGCCACACAGTGAGGACTATGTTGTCCCTGGGCCCTTTCCTTTCATGGAGATTTGAAGTGATACTCTAGCCAGCTGCAGCCTACAGGGCCTCCTGCTGCTCCTTTCTTACCAGCACTGGCACATCTCTGACTCCCCAGGGGGCCAGGTCAGGAGCTCAGCCAGTGGCAACTAACCCATCAGAGAAATGAATACCTTCCTGAACTGGCTCACCAGGTTGTCTGGTGAGAGCTGGTGCAAATTTTGTGGCAAACTGCCACTGACAGGCTTAGCTGGAGTGAATCACATCTTCAGGAAGGAGTTAGGCTTCCCTGTAACCACCTACTGTTCCCAATTTGCCAGGTATCACCTCTATACTGCCAGCCCTGGCACTAAACAGCTCTTGAACAGAGACATCCAGCAGAAAATTGTTCACTTTTTGCAGAGTTAAGATGTAGGTCCACAATATGAGTGAGCAGTTCAGCACCACTGAAAGGGGCAGCAGGAGGACACAAGTCTGCTTTGTGATGGAACTGAATCCCAGGGATGACCCTTCTCAGGTAACCTCAGCTCTGAACCATTGAAGGCTGCTTTTACTAATGAATCTTCTTGTTTCCCAGGCTCCTACTAAAAAAATTATTGACATTTTCCTCTTTCCCACTTAGCTTTAACTAACTATTTCAACTTCACCATTGCTTATATGCAGTACCCAAGCTGCAAAACAACTGACATGCAAACAGTTTTTGTAGAAACTCTTAGCTTAGAGATCCATGTTGAACAGTTTCTAACACAGTTTCTTTTCCTTAAGCTATCCAGATTCCAGCAAATGCTCTGAACAAGAGATGGTTTCTAGATTTTTGCCCATCCCTTTCTGCTTCCTTTGGACTTTCACAGATTGATTCATTTCTGGTCTTGAAATGCAATCCGCAAAACACAGCAGCAATCTCAGGAGGCCTTACCAGCACCAAATGGACAAGAAGGATTATTTTGGGTGTCTTACTGATAAATTTCTGATTCACTTGTGTGTATATACATATATACAAACTAAAGTGACTTCTTACTGAAATTTGTCCGGTACATGCAACCATGCTGATTTATCTGAACTTTCAGCAAGAGTGAGGAATAGCTAGGGTGGAAAACGCTATAGCGATCCAGGTTCTGGTGATAATCCAGAATCCCTCCCTGCAGATAACTGGAGTTGCCACTGCAATCATTCTGCTTTCTTAAGGCCTTGAAAGAGATGAAACATTTAAATGTGACATTCAAGTAATTATAACAACACAGGTGAATACCTCAAATGAGGACACACAGAGAGACTCAAACTGCCTTAGCAGTGATTGCTTCACTCTTGTAAGTCCCTTGCAAACACTATTACATAAATTACCATAGGATCACATCTTGTGAACAGTTCTTGAAGTTCAATAGTGGCATTATTTTAAGAACAACAATGCATAAATTACATATGTTAAGTTTTAAAAATAACAGAGAAAAAGGGACCTACTGAATAACTGTCATTTATCTAAACTGAATCCCAGTGAAGGGAAGGTTCTATTTATCATACAATGTGTTTTGATTTTAAAGATTTACTGGGGAAAAAAGTCTTCAAACAGACAAAAATACACAAATTTTAGAGTAACAATTGCAGTACTTAAAAATCAAATTTGCACTTGTGAATAAGATCCATCTCTTAGTTTTTAAGCTAGGACTTTCAGGAAATGATACATGTTATGTGAGAGAGGCAACTGCACAGAAAACTGCAGAAATTTGAGCGACACAGTAGTATCACAACATCTGAATTTGGATTATCATCCATGACCTAGAGAATTAGTATGAGGTTAAGAGCAAAGGGCTTCATTTCAGAACTTAAAATGAGGGAAGAAACAGCCTACAAGGTAAAAAGATGCAACTAATAATGAAAACGTGCAAGCAGAGGATTGCGTTCAAGTTTTCTGAAATAAATGCAAACAAAAATCAATCATTTGATTAAATCATTTGAGAGAACCTTGTGTTGCTACTTAAATCCCAATAACGCTTTGTTGCTGCATATAGAATCTTTGTTATCTTCTGGCCCCAAAAATGCATTAGATCACAAATTAAAAAAAATAATGTGCATACAAAAATGTGACAGTGTTTCAACAGTCACAGATGGATCAAGCTCTATTAAGAAATCAGACCTGGAAATATCAGGTCAGTCTCAGTAAGTAAAACAGTTTTTGCTTCTGCTGTTCTCTATTCTTCCCCTCCCCGCCCCCCCAAAGATTATATTTGTTTAACATCTAAAGACTCACCCTCCAATGAAAGCATCTCACAAGCTTTCCCTGGATACTATTTTCAAGCAATAAATAAATAAAAAGCACATACATGTAAATAGTTATCATATTCAGAAATAAATCTGTTCATTAAAACTCATGTTCATTTTTGATTCAGGAGAATGTGTAAAACCTGAAAAATGATAATTGGCAATTTTTAAAATATTACCAAGTACAACTACAAACCTTTCAGCATCATCCCTAAAGTTGAAATTCATACACCAAGTGACAGACAGGAAAATGGTCCAAGGAAAAACAACACTGATAGTCATCACATCTCTACAACTAAGGTTATCACTAGCTCATTTGAATAACCTCTAAATTGGGCTTACTGAGCAATGTCAGTGAGTTTTTATAAATTTAACTTTTCATCAGTCTGTGCCACAGCTTTCCACATATTCAATACAGACAATTTACCCATCACCAACATCACGGAATTATGTGACCAGAGAAAAAAAAATAGGTTACATCAATGACCTGCATTACGTCCCACTATGAAGCCCAATGTTAACACTGGCAACAATGTCAAGATCTTGTGTGCTTTGGAATCCTCTATTTCTTTAAATTAGAAACTCGCACTAATATTGTAGAAAATATAACAACCATAAGAACAGATTTTAAAATATCTGAGATCAAATGTATTTGCAAGTCTTCCTCAATTATAATGGGTTGTTTTTTTTTTTATTATGATAGCAGGTATATCCGATAAACAAAACAAGAAACATTACACTAAGCAGCATATAACCACCAATTACTGTTAAGTGGCTTGGCTATTATTTTATGAGATGGTTGAAATGTAAGTATTTTGTAACTATTGTTAGTAAATGTTTATAAACAACATTTTATGACTCACGGTAGGAAACCAAAAAAAGTGAAAATTATTCAAAAGCAGTGAATGGATTTAAATACAAGATAATAATTGTGTTTCAGCTATGGGTTTTACTTTAATTTAGAAAAAGGTAGTTTGTAATAGATCAACTGTATAAATAAGATGGGCTAAATTTTATTTTTAGCTTATCACGGTTGAAAATTAATACTTTGCTTAAACTACTACATTATACAAATTACATATTTCGTCACAAAGTGCATACGTACTTTTTAATCTGCCTCTGAAAACAGAACCAAAATTAAAGCCTCCAAGAAATTTTCTTCTTTCAGAATTTTAGATTGCCCAGATTTCAAATTCTGCTCGTGCATAAGAACAGACAAAAAAATGTATTTCAATAAAAATCTTAAGATATTTAATACTACTATTAGCACAAGAAATTTCTTGTATTCCATACTTAGCCATGCATTTTTTGTACACCATGATCAAGTTTATTACTACATAAGACTTTAGCTTCCCAAGAATAAAAAGGAGGCATTCATCAAAATGGTAAATGGAAAAAAAAAAATCCAGAATTTCCCTCCCTTTTACGTGCAGGTAAATTTAGTTAAATTAATAGTGATTGCTAAATAAAATGCCACTAACTAGTTCAATTCATCAAAAGATTAATCTCGATTCAAAATCAGGTTTAAGATGTATATTTTGGACCTGTGCCAAAAATGGCATGTTATTTTCCACTGTTCACAGAGCACTAAATTGAGTAATGAGAACAAAACCTGTTTGCAAATGTAAATACAATGAAGCAGTGCTTAATAAGCACATGCAAATGTAAGTTCAGAAAATTGCTTATTATCTACAATGTACAAAATTATAACTTCTATTTATACAAATGTAGAGATTATATTCTGTGTAATTAGGTGTAAATTTTAAGGATATACATTAATCATAATTTGCAATCCTCTTTGCAAATAGGATTAATTAGTGTTTGTAATAGCATACGCAAGTAGAGATTAACTGTGAATCACACTTGCTCAAGTAATAGACTAAATGAAGTCAGCATGACTTTTTTTTTAAATTTTTTTTCTTTTTTTAAACAAAGGGAACTACCTTCAGTATCATTTCAGAAACTTTCATAGTAAAAGAAAACATACAAAAGCACAGATCATGCCCATGCAAAAGACACTGCAATGCATGTTCCTTATGATGGACCAGAAGACTGTTGTGGAGTGCTATTGATCTGCACAGATCATGATCCCAGAGTTCAGCATGCTAAAACAGGAGACAACTGAGAAAAGGTGACAGAATATTTACTGCTCTCTGCCTCAGAAGTGATAAATGCCTGAATACCCACACTGTGGTCCTTCTACATAATATACAGTTTCATTACAAAACTCAATGTGATCAGAACCTAATTAAATATACTACAAAGCTAAACAGTGGCAGAAAACTGCTTTCTGATAAAACAGCATCACATTGTACTTTATGTATGTATACCGTACTATACTTAAAATCCTAATGATTTCATGAAGGTAGAAAAATTCAGATTCATTTTGCAAAGATAATAAGATTTTTCTAAATTCTGAATGAGCAGTCCCCAGCTCTCCCCTGTCACAGTGCAAGGAATAATAAAACTAAATACTACCTGTCTAAGTCATCCCAAATTCCTTGGACAGAATGATAGAGAATGTGGCCTTTAAACTCCATGGAAGGGGAGCAAGGCATAACTTTTAAATAACTTTTGAATTTGGAGAGCTAAACCAAGGAAAAAACAAGCAATTGCTGTCCCCTCTAGTTCTCACAATTTCTAAATAGCTATTACTTCAATCTTGATATATATGTTCATGTGAACTGTGCAAAAAAGTCATACTATTCTATTTACGTCACACAAATAAATGAACAATATATTCGATTTCAGATCCCATTATAAAAAAAAAAAAAAAGGGATAGATTCCATCTCTGACACCCCTTACAGCAGCTTACCTGCACCTTTTAAAGGCAAAGTAGATTTCTATTCTAGCAATGATGAAACCTCTTCCAGGCAAATACAGTGGAAAGTCCTTACTTCTAGGCCACAACAATTTCATGCATTCATAAAAAGTGACATAGCAATTAATACTCATTAGTACAAGATAAAGTTTTAGGCACATTTCGTGTACAAGATGTTCACACTGGAAAACCTCCGTTACGCTAATCAAGAATACAACGGTGGAAAAAAGGAGATGCACTAATGAAAATGACCTCTATAAAAAAACAAACAAACAAACAAACACCCCCCCCCCAAAAAAAAAAAAAAACACCACCAAAAAAACCCAATGAAACTTTAAAATAATTATTATTTCTTCTACAAAACCTACCAGATGTTCATATTTAAATAAAAAGTTGTGCCTGGGTCATTTACATTACAAAGTTATTTAAAATTCCAACAGTTACCTTGATCCAAATCCACAAACTATATTTAGGTTTTTGAAGGATATTGACTGCAGCTGGTACTTAAGTACCTCTCTGTATTTGGTCAGATGTGCTACAAAATTTAGCATATTAGGTGTCTCCTAGTAAGTTCCATGTGTCTGCTGTTCAAGATGGTGTTTTATGTTTTGTTAAAAGAAGGCCCTGGATCTTAAATATTACTTTAGCACAACCTTAGAGCCCACTGATGGAAGTGTATAACGCTGTTCAAACTAATCGTTTTCCTGAAACAAGAAAACTACAGTAACATTTTGAGTTACTGAAGTTAATGTTTGTTGCAGCAAGTAACTTAACCCTTTTGAAAAGGTTATGTTATTAAAACGTATGGAAAAAGCACTTTGGATATTTAACATTAATATTATATTAGCTTTAGAGATCCTTTGACATTGTATGCTGTGATTTGGATTTTCTTTTCCATTTACAGCTAGTGATGAAATTGTAATGCTCGTGTACATTCATAAACTGGTTTACCAACTTTGTTTAACTAAAGACATCGTAAATAATTTAGACTACAAGAAGAAAAGATTTCAAGCATGGCTATCAGTCAACCTGCAAAAGCTAGAGTTGCTA
The DNA here is from genome assembly GCF_000690835.1 of Fulmarus glacialis. Taxonomy (NCBI): domain Eukaryota; kingdom Metazoa; phylum Chordata; class Aves; order Procellariiformes; family Procellariidae; genus Fulmarus; species Fulmarus glacialis. The sequence continues at coordinate 9,422 of NW_009205547.1, forward strand.
CTAGCCAATTCCTACCTCAGCAAATGTAGCTTCCTTTGAAATTTAGAGGGTGTCAGCATAGCTGTCCAACATCAGCACATTGCTTCTTATAATCACGTATCATTTGATCAATTACTTTGGAAAGGTTGCATCGAACTCAAAGCAGTGACAATGGGTAGGTAGCTTTTGTATATTATGATATTTACATTGTCTATGTACCACCTTTTACACGGAAAAATAACGATTTAACTAATTGGTGATTAAATAAAGTACGCTTGAAACAGATTCTGGCTCCCTTGTGTTTCTTCTAAACAATCTAGGAAATAGTTTGCACCTAAGGTTGAGAATCTGAACTGCCCTGTGGATTCTCTCCCAAAACTTGTCACATCCCTAGAGAGCTCTGCAGAGTCATTTTAAAGGACCCTTTTAAAAGGAAGAAACCTTATACGTGGGTTTTCTTGGTTATTTTAATTGGGACTAAAGTTATGCAAAATAATAGAAATGAATGAAAAAGAAGGTATTATAAGTAAGTAAAGAACTGCTGCAATTCCTAGGGTCACTGCAATTCTATGACAGCTGTACAGTTACCAAAAACTGGGCTAACTGGCAGGGCTTTTCCCGCACAGCGTGAGGACCAAAGCAACACTGATTTCATAGAATCATAGAATCAT